>NW_026729333.1:0-17500 GCF_030272615.1 Cryptomeria japonica
CCGCATAGCAATCGGGGTGCGAGGCGAGGGATGCGGCGAGAAGGACCCAACGGCTACACGGAAGAGGCTTCGGGGCCGCCTCGGAATGGTCCAAGCATCGGACGCGCTTGGGGCGACTACCAGTGACAACCCCTTATCCCGCGACGCGTCCGATACACAGATAGTTCCAAGGCGGCCGAGGAGCCTCACCGCATAGCAATCGGGGTGCGAGGCGAGGGATGCGGCGAGAAGGACCCAACGGCTACACGGAAGAGGCTTCGGGGCCGCCTCGGAATGGTCCAAGCATCGGACGCGCTTGGGGCGACTACCAGTGACAACCCCTTATCCCGCGACGCGTCCGATACACAGATAGTTCCAAGGCGGCCGAGGAGCCTCACCGCATAGCAATCGGGGTGCGAGGCGAGGGATGCGGCGAGAAGGACCCAACGGCTAGACGGAAGAGGCTTCGGGTCCGCCTCGGAATGGTCCAAGCATCGGACGCGCTTGGGGCGACTACCAGTGACAACCCCTTATCCCGCGACGCGTCCGATACACAGATAGTTCCAAGGCGGCCGAGGAGCCTCACCGCATAGCAATCGGGGTGCGAGGCGAGGGATGCGGCGAGAAGGACCCAACGGCTAGACGGAAGAGGCTTCGGGTCCGCCTCGGAATGGTCCAAGCATCGGACGCGCTTGGGGCGACTACCAGTGACAACCCCTTATCCCGCGACGCGTCCGATACACAGATAGTTCCAAGGCGGCCGAGGAGCCTCACCGCATAGCAATCGGGGTGCGAGGCGAGGGATGCGGCGAGAAGGACCCAACGGCTAGACGGAAGAGGCTTCGGGTCCGCCTCGGAATGGTCCAAGCATCGGACGCGCTTGGGGCGACTACCAGTGACAACCCCTTATCCCGCGACGCGTCCGATACACAGATAGTTCCGAGGCGGCCGAGGAGCCTCACCGCATAGCAATCGGGGTGCGAGGCGAAGGATGCGGCGAGAAGGACCCAACGGCTAGACGGAAGAGGCTTCGGGTCCGCCTCGGAATGGTCTAAGCATCGGACGCGCTTGGGGCGACTACCAGTGACAACCCCTTATCCCGCGACGCGTCCGATACACAGATAGTTCCAAGGCGGCCGAGGAGCCTCACCGCATAGCAATCGGGGTGCGAGGCGAGGGATGCGGCGAGAAGGACCCAACGGCTAGACGGAAGAGGCTTCAGGGCCGCCTCGGAATGGTCCAAGCATCGAACGCGCTTGGGGCGACTACCAGTGACAACCCCTTATCCCGCGACGCGTCCGATACACAGATAGTTCCGAGGCGGCCGAGGAGCCTCACCGCATAGCAATCGGGGTGCGAGGCGAGGGATGCGGCGAGAAGGACCCAACGGCTAGACGGAAGAGGCTTCAGGGCCGCCTCGGAATGGTCCAAGCATCGGACGCGCTTGGGGCGACTACCAGTGACAACCCCTTATCCCGCGACGCGTCCGATACACAGATAGTTCCGAGGCGGCCGAGGAGCCTCACCGCATAGCAATCGGGGTGCGAGGCGAGGGATGCGGCGAGAAGGACCCAACGGCTAGACGGAAGAGGCTTCAGGGCCGCCTCGGAATGGTCCAAGCATCGGACGCGCTTGGGGCGACTACCAATGACAACCCCTTATCCCGCGACGCGTCCGATACACAGATAGTTCCGAGGCGGCCGAGGAGCCTCACCGCATAGCAATCGGGGTGCGAGGCGAGGGATGCGGCGAGAAGGACCCAACGGCTAGACGGAAGAGGCTTCAGGGCCGCCTCGGAATGGTCCAAGCATCGGACGCGCTTGGGGCGACTACCAGTGACAACCCCTTATCCCGCGACGCGTCCGATACACAGATAGTTCCGAGGCGGCCGAGGAGCCTCACCGCATAGCAATCGGGGTGCGAGGCGAGGGATGCGGCGAGAAGGACCCAACGGCTAGACGGAAGAGGCTTCAGGGCCGCCTCGGAATGGTCCAAGCATCGGACGCGCTTGGGGCGACTACCGTTGCCAACCCCTTATCCCGCGATGCGTCTGATACACAGATAGTTCCGAGGCGGCCGAGGAGCCTCACCGCATAGCAATCGGGTTGCGAGGCAGATTATTGGGAAGGGAACCCCCTGGGATGCGGCTCAAGCAGTGCCCAAAGGGACTGGAATGCGGAATCACATCGAGAGACCCAAATGCTATACGAGGGCTCAAATCGAATTATCGATTTGGCCACGACATGGACGCATCGGAACGACTACCTTTGCCGAACCACTCGCAATTGCATCCATACCGAAACCAATAGACATTTCCGTTAGAGCCCTCGCATAGCATTCGGGAATCTCGCATGCCCCTCTAAATCGACCAATGCTGGCGCTCAATGAAAATCCGAGCGCTACCACCGTTCGAGCGCCAGCATTGGTCGAGTTAGAGGGGCACGGGGGAGAATGCTCCAGTCAACACCTCCCCTATATAAGTTATTTGTCCGATTCTCGCACAACCGTAGTCTGCCTCGTCGAATCAAACAACGGTCCCAGATTCCGACTTCCGTTCCGTAGAGACCCAAAAGCTAGATGGAGGCTCGCAAGAAAGAGAGTCGGCGCATAGCAATCGGGTTTCTCGAACGTTTAGGGACCGAGCTCACTTGCGGATAGGGCAAAATCCGCCAAGCAACCCAAAAGCTAGACGGGGGCTCGAATCGAATCGCCTAGGCGGCCACAACAACGACGTGTTGGATCGACTACCAGTGCCAAACCATTCAGCAAGACTAGTCTGTGTCGAGGCCGGATAGAGATTCTCAGAGAGCGCCCGCATAGCATTTAGGAGACCTGCCGCGTCCCTCACACTCGACAAATGGTGGTGCACGTTTATAAATCCGAGCGATCCCAACCCTTTCAAGCACCAACATCGGTCGAGATAGAGGGGCACGGAGGGGGCTGCGTGAGACAACACAGTCCCCTATATAAGTTATTTGTCCGATTCTCACACATCCGAAGAATGGTCATCAAATCGGACAACAGCCCAAACTTCCGACTTCCGTCCCAGAAAGCCCAAGAGCTATCTAAAACGTTCATGGCCGGAACTCGATCGCGGCTATACCAGTCCGCCAAGCAACCCAAAAGCTAGACTGGAGCTCTAGTCGAATCACCTCTGTGGCCATTGCAAGGACGTGTTGGAGCGACTACCATTGCCGAACCATTCCGCAGGTCGAGTCCATACCAAGGCCGCATAGAGATTCACGATGAGCTCCTGCATAGCAATCAGGAGACTTGCCGTGTCCATCACAATCGATAAATCCTGGTGCAAGATTTTTGCATCCGAGCGCTCCAACCAGTCGAGCACCAGCATCAATCGACATAAACGGGCACGGGGGGAGGATGCTCGAGAACACTACCTCCCCTATATAAGTTATTTGTCCGATTCTCAAGCAGCCGAAGTCTGGTCATCGAATCGGGTCAAAGACCACAACTTCCGACTTTACCCACAATGCAAGTCATCGAATCGAACATCGGCCCCCGAGTCGGACTCCATGCGTATGTCAGGTCATCGGACCCAAATTCCGCCTTCCTGCGCATGGCGGGCCATCAATATCAACTCGGTCATCGGACCCAAACTCCGCCTTTTTGCGTATGGCACGCCTTCAAATCGGTCATCGGACCCAAATTCCGCCTTCCTGTGCATGGCGGGCCATCAACATCAACTCGGTCATCGGACCCAAATTCCGCCTTTCTGCGCATGGCACGCCATCAACTCGGTCATCGGACCCAAATTCCGCCTTCCTGCGCATGGCAGGTCATCGGACACAAATTCAGACCTCGCCAATATGCCTACGTATCGAATCGGTCATCGGACCCAACTTCCGACTTCATCCATACTGTAGGGTCTTTGAGGTTGGCGCGGTGCGCTCAACCCAGGGAGTCGACCCATCGAAGCATACACCTCCCCTATATAAGCTATTTGTCCGATTCCCACACCTGTGTAGTTTGCACCTCTGACCAGGACATCGACCCCAACTTCCGAACTCGACTGCAACGACGGCACCAGCGCCTTGGTGCGCACCTTGCGACGCACAGTCCCAACATTCGCCTTCCTGCACATGGCAGGTCATCGGACCCAAATTCCGACCTCGCGAGTATGCCTACATATCGAATCGGTCATCGGACCCAACTTCCGACTTCATCCATACCGTAGGGTCTTTGAGGTTGGCGCGGTGCGCTCAACCCGGGGAGTCGACCCAACGAAGCATACACCTCCCCTATATAAGCTATTTGTCCGATTCCCACACCTGTGTAGTTTGCACCTCCGATCAAGACATCGACCCCAACTTCCGAACTCGCCTCCAACGACCGAACCAGCGCCTTGGTGCGCACCTTGCAACGCACAGTGCCAACATTCGCCTTCCTGCACGTGGCAGGTCATCGGACCCAAATTCCGACCTCGCGAGTATGCCTACATATCGAATCGGTCATCGGACCCAACTTCCGACTTCATCCATACCGTAGGGTCTTTGAGGTTGGCGCGGTGCGCTCAACCCGGGGAGTCGACCCAACGAAGCATACACCTCCCCTATATAAGCTATTTGTCCGATTCCCACACCTGTGTAGCTTGCACCTCCGATCAGGACATCGACCCCAACTTCCGAACTCGACTAAAAAGACCGCACCAGCGCCTTGGTGTGCACCTTGCAACGCACAGTGTCAACATTCGCCTTCCTGCACATGGCAGGTCATCGGACCCAAATTCCGACCTCATGAGCATACCTACTAATCGAATTGGTCATCGGACCCAACTTCCGACTTCATCCATACCGTAGGGTCTTTGAGGTTGGCGCGGTGCGCTCAACCTGGGGAGTCGACCCATCGAAGCATACACCTCCCCTATATAAGCTATTTGTCCGATTCCGACACCTGTGTAGTTTGCACCTCCGCTCAGGACATCGACCCCAACTTCCGAACTCGCCTGCAACGACCGAACCAGCGCCTTGGTGCGCACCAAAAGTGCGCACTTTTGGAGGGCACTTTTGTGCGCTCCAAAGGTGCGCACTTTTGGAGGGCACTTTTCTGCGCTCCAAAGGTGCGCACTTTTGGAGGGCACTTTTTGGAGGGCACTTTTCTGCGCTCCAAAGGTGCGCACTTTTGGAGGGCACTTTTTGGAGGGCACTTTTCTGCGCTCCAAAGGTGCGCACTTTTGGAGGGCACTTTTTGGAGGGCACTTTTCTGCGCTCCAAAGGTGCGCACTTTTGGAGGGCACTTTTTGGAGGGCACTTTTCTGCGCTCCAAAGGTGCGCACTTTTGGAGGGCACTTTTTGGAGGGCACTTTTCTGCGCTCCAAAGGTGCGCACTTTTGGAGGGCACTTTTCTGCGCTCCAAAGGTGCGCACTTTTGGAGGGCACTTTTTGGAGGGCACTTTTCTGCGCTCCAAAGGTGCGCACTTTTGGAGGGCACTTTTTGGAGGGCACTTTTCTGCGCTCCAAAGGTGCGCACTTTTGGAGGGCACTTTTTGGAGGGCACTTTTCTGCGCTCCAAAGGTGCGCACTTTTGGAGGGCACTTTTGTGCACTCCAAAGGTGCGCACTTTTGGAGGGCACTTTTCCTGTGCTCCAAAGGTGCACACCTAGGTGAGCACCTTCGACCACACCTTGTAGCACACCAAACTCTGACTTTCGACTTCATCCGCAATGCAGGGTCTTTGAGGTTGGCGCAATGCGCACAACCAGGGGAGTCGACCCATCAAACCCAACACCTCCCCTATATAAGCTATTTGTCTGATTCTCATACATGCGTAGCCTGCAGGAGCAATTAGGACATCGACCCCAACTTTCGGCTTCTAAACGAAAACAAGGTCTTTGAGGTTGGTGTAATGCGAACAACTAGGGGAGTCAACCCATCAAACCCAACACCTCCCCTATATAAGCTATTTGTCTGATTCTCATACATGTGTAGTCTACAGGAGCAATTAGGACATCGACCCCAACTTTTGACTTCTTAACGAAAACAAGGTCTTTGAGGTTGACGTAATGCGCACAACCAGGGGAGTCGACCCATCAAACCCAACACCTCCCCTATATAAGCTATTTGTCCGATTCTCATACATGTGTAGCCTGCAGGAGCCATTAGGACATTGACCCCAACTTTTGACTTCTTAACGAAAACAAGGTCTTTGAGGTTGGCGTAATGCGCACAACCAAGGGAGTTGACCCATCAAACCCAACACCTCCCCTATATAAGCTATTTGTCTGATTCTCATACATGTGTAGCCTGCAACAACGATTAGGACATCCACCCCAACTTCTGAATTCGTCTGCGTTGACCGCACCAAAGGTGCACGCCTTGGTGCTCACCAAAATCCGACTTCCGACTTCTTCTGCTATGCGGGGTCTTTGAGGTTGGCGCAGTGCGCACAACCAGGGGAGTCAACCCACCGAATGCAACACCTCCCCTATATAAGCTATTTGTCTGATTCTCATACATGCGTAGACTGCAGCAATGATTAGGACATCCACCCCAACTTTTGACTTCTTAAACAAGACAGGGTCTTTGAAGTTGGTGCAGTGCACACAACCAGGGGAGTCGACCCATCAAACGCAACACCTCCCCTATATAAAGCTATTTGTCCGATTCTCATACGTGTAGTCTGCAGCAGCGATTAGGACATCGACCCCAACTTCCGAATTCGTTTGCATTGACCGCACCAAAGGTGCACGCCTTGGTGTGCACCCTGGAGTGCACTTTGGTGCTCACCTCGGTGCACACTTTGGTGTGCACCTCGGTGTGCACCAAAGGTGCGCACCTTGGAGCGCACCAAAGGTGTACACTTTGGAGCGCACCACATAGGGTCTTTGAGAGGTTGGCGCAGTGCGCACACCAAGGTGGGTGTTGAGGTGCGTGCCGAGGTGGGTGGGTGCTAGGGTGCGCTCCATGGTGGGTGCCAGGGTGGGTGCGTGCTAGGGTGGATTCCAAAGAGGGTCATAGGGTGGGTGCCAAGGTGGGTTGGTGATATAGTGGGTTCAAAGGTGGGTACTAGGGTGGGTTCCAAGGTGGGTCACAAGTTGGGTGCCAGGATGCGTGGGTGTTAGGTTGGGTGCCAAGGTGGGCTCCTGCGTGGGTGGGTGCTAGGGTGGGTTTCAAGGTGGACGCGAGGGCGGGTGCCAAGGTGGGTAACAAGTTGGGTGTTAGGATGGGTGAGTGCTAGAGTGGGTGCCAAGGTGGGTGGGTGCTAAGGTGGATGCCAAGGTGGTTCACAGGGTGGGTGGGTTCTAGGGTGAGTTCCAAGGTGGGTCACAGGTTCAGTGCTAGGGTGGGTGTCAAGGCGGGTGTCGAGGTGCCTGGGTGCTAGGGTGTGGATGCCAATGTGGGTCATAGGGTGGGTACTAGGGTGGGCTGCAATGTGGGTGCCAAGGTGGGTAACATGCTCGGTGGGTTCTAAATTGGGTGCCAGGGTGGGTGTGCACCCACCTTGCCCGAGGTGGGTGCCAAGGTGCCAGTGTGGGTGGGTGCTAAGGTGGATGCCAAGGTGGGTGAGAAGGTGGGTGATAGGTTGAGTGGTAGGATGGGTGGGTGCCAAGATGGGTCACAGGGTGGGTGCAAGGGTGGGTAGGTGCTAGGGTTGGTGTCAGGGTGGGTGGGTGCTAGGTTGGGTTCCAAGGTGGGTGCGAGGGTGAGTGTCAAGGTGGGTCACAGGTTAGGTGCTAGGATGGGTGAGTGCTAGGGTGCAAAGGTGCCAGGGTGGGTGCTAGGATGGGTCGATGCTAGGGTGAGTGGCAAGGTGGGTCCACAAGTGTCAAGGTGGGTGCCGAGGTGGGTGCCAAGTCGGCGACTGCTATGGTGGATGCCAAGGTGGGTCACGGGGTGGGTGCCAAGTTGCTAGGTTGGGTTCCAAGGTGGGTGCCAACGTGGGTGCTAGGGTGCGTGGGTTAAAGGGTGTGTCACAACGTGGGTGCCAGGATGGGTGCGCACCCACACTGGCCAAGACGGGTGCGGGTGCAAGGTTGGGTTCCAAGCCCGGTCACAGGCTGGGTGCTAGGATGGGTGGGTGCCAAGGTGGGCACCAGGGTGGGTGCACCCACCCTGGCCAAGGTGGGTCACGGGGTGGGTCCTAGGGTGGGTAACGGGGTGGGTACTAAGGTGCGTGCCAAGGTGGGTCATAGGGTGGGTGCCAAGGTGGGCACCAGGGTGGGTGTGCACCAACCCTAGCCAGGGTAGGTCACGGGGTGGTTGTCGGGGTGGGCGTCAAGGAGCCAAGGTGGGTGGCAAGTAGCCAAGTTGCGTGCCAAGGTGGGTGTCGGGGTGGGTGCCAAGGATCCAAGGTGGGTGCCAAGGAACCAAGGTGGGTGTCTGGGTGGGTGCCGAGGTGGGAGCCAGGGTGGGTCCCAAGGTGAGTGCAAAGGTGGGTGCCAGGGTCAAGGTGAGTGCCAATGTGGGTTCCAAGGTGCCAGGGTCAGGGTGAGTGCCAATGTGGGTTCAAAGGTGCTAAGTTGGGTGCGAGGTTGGGTGCGAGGGTGGGTGGGTGCCAAGGTGTGCTAGGTGGAAGCCCGGGTGGGTCGGCATCCCATGGGTGTCGAGTTGGGTGCCTGATGGGTGCTTCTTGTCAAGTTTTAGTCGTCGGGACTCATTTCGAGCCTTAGAGGTCGTTTCTTGTCCGGTTGCCCTGTCTTCGACCTGGGAACCCAATTTTGGTCCTCGGGTCCCATTTTTTTTTGTCTCGCATCCCACTTTTGGCCTGTGGCCTTTTCGGGGTCGATTCTCGTTTTGGGCATCAGAGCATGTTTCTTCTCCTAAAACCCAATATTTGTTTATTAAGTCTCGGAACACATTTTTGTTCTCGTGGACCCATCATGGGTCTTGGAACGCATTTGTGGTCCTTGGGTCCCATTTTGCATCCCGAAACTTGTGTTTTGGTGCTTGATCCCTATTTTGGGTGCCCACCTTGCACCAAGTGCGCACCCGGGGCAAACCGAGCGCCTTGGTGCACCGGGGCAAGATCGAGCGTGCACCCGAGGCGCCCCGAACATGCACCAAGGTGCACTCGGCCCACATGTGAGCGCAGGTCGTTGCGCCCGAGGTGGTGTGTGGGCACCGCGTTGCAGACGGGACACTGCACGCACACGACGCCCCCTCCAGGTGCACGCACGTAGGCCGGGCCGGGTGCACACCCGACGCCCTAGCAAGGTGCGCGCACCCGGGCAGGGCTCACACTTGGCGAACGGGGCGCACTTCGCGAGGGAGGGTGTGCACCTCGACGGGGGTGGGTGGCCGGGGTGGATTCGCACGTGGGTCGCGGTTTGCTAAGTACACACTGCGACAAGCTCATAACGGGTGCGATCATACCAGCGTTAGTGCACCGGATCCCATCAGAACTCCGCAGTTAAGCGCGCTTGGGCCGGAGTAGTACTGGGATGGGTGACCTCCCGGGAAGTCCCGGTGTTGCACCCTTTTTTAGTTTTTCGTCCGGGCGTCGCAATGCTATTTGAATAAACCTTTTGCCCGTTTGCGTTCTCGTCGGGGCCGGGCCGGGCCGGGGTGCGCTGCCCGCACTACCGCGCGCGCGGGGGCGACACCGAGCGCGCACCCGAGGCGCCCCGAGCACACAGGCCACGGTGCAACCCGGGCGTTGTGCGCGCACCCCGGTGCGCCCGAGGTGCTGCGCGCGCACCCAGGTGAAATCGGTGTGCACCTCGGCCAGTGCGCGCTCGGTCGAGTCGCGCACGTTGGCCAAGGTGCACGGTGATGTTTCTTACTCTAAGGTTCCGCACCAGACGCCCGGGACAGGTGAGCGAAGCTGGGCGGGGCCGGGTGCGCGGCCGGGGCAGGTGCACGCAGCTGGAGAGAGCTTTGGAGCACACTTCGGAGCGCACCAATGATGCGCTCCATTCAAAAGTTTCCTGAAAAGGCAAAAAAAGTTGAGATTATAGAATTTCCCACTTGAGAGATTGTAAAAAAAAAAAATTTAAAATGAAGGAAACGCGGGTGCCAAGGTGTGCGCAGCCCAGCCAAGGTGTGCGCACCAAGGCGCCCACCCTGGCGAAGGTGCACGCAAGGTGCGCACCCGAGGCAAACCGGACAATTAACCCAACTTTCGACTTCGCGCGCACCTTGGAGCGCACTTCGGAGCGCTCCTTGGTGCGCACCAATCTTGGGCACCTCGGAGTGCACCATGGCGCCCACCAAGGTGCGCACCCGGGGCAAACCGAGCTCCGACTTCGTGCGCACCTTGGAGCGCACGAAAGGTGCGCACCATGGCGCCCACCAAGGTGCGCAGCCCAGCCAAGGCGTGCGCATCAAGGTGCGCACCCTGGCGAAGGTGCGCACCCGGGGCAAACCGAGCTCCGACTTCGTGCGCACCTTGGAGCGCACAAAAGGTGCGCAACCCAGCCAAGGTGTGCGCACCCCGGTCAAACCGAGCTCCGAATCGTGCGCACCAGAGGTGCACGCCATCGTGCGCACCTTGGAGCACACTTCGGAGCCCTCCTTGGTGCGCGCCGATGTTGCGCACCTCGGAGCGCACCCGGGGAAAACAATGCAATTAACCCGACTTTCGACTTCGTGGGCACCTCGGAGCGCTCTCGGGTTCGCACCTCGGAGCACACCGAGGTGCGCACCTTTGATGCGCTGCCTTCACCAATTTCCAGAAAAGGCAAGAAAACATTGAGAAGGTGTGCGCACCGAGGTGCCCACCCTGGCGAAGGTGCACGCGAGGTGCGCACCCGGGGCAAACCGGGCTCCGACTTCGTGCACGCCGCACCTTGGAGCACACTTCGGAGCGCTCCTTGGTGCGCACCAGGGCGCGCAACCCAGCCGAGGTGCCCACCCCGGCGAAGGTGCACGCGAGGTGCGCACCCGGGGCAAACCGGGCTCCGACTTCGTGCACGCCATGGTGCCCACCGCGGCGAAGGTGCACGCGAGGTGCGCACCCGGGGCAAACCGGGCTCCGACTTCGTGCACGCCGCACCTTGGAGCACACTTCGGAGCGCTCCTTGGTGCGCACCATGGTGCCCACCAGGGCGCGCAACCCCGCCGAAGGTGCACGCGAGGTGCGCACCCGGGGCAAACCGGGCTCCGACTTCGTGCACGCCGCACCTTGGAGCACACTTCGGAGCGCTCCTTGGTGCGCACCATGGTGCCCACCAGGGCGCGCAACCCCGCCGAAGGTGCACGCGAGGTGCGCACCCGGGGCAAACCGGGCTCCGACTTCGTGCACGCCATGGTGCGCACCGCGGCGAAGGTGCGCACCCGGGGCAAACCGGGCTCCGACTTCGTGCACGCCGCACCTTGGAGCACACTTCGGAGCGCTCCTTGGTGCGCACCAGGGCGCGCAACCCAGCCGAGGTGCCCACCCCGGCGAAGGTGCACGCGAGGTGCGTACCCGGGGCAAACCGGGCTCCGACTTCGTGCACGCCGCACCTTGGAGCACACTTCGGAGCGCTCCTTGGTGCGCACCATGGTGCCCACCAGGCCGCGCAACCCAGCCAAGGTGTGCGCACCAAGGTGCACGCGAGGTGCGCACCCGGGGCAAACCGGGGTCCGACTTCGTGCACGCCGCACCTTGGAGCACACATCGGGGCGCTCCCGGGTTCGCACCGGCGTTGCGCACCGTGGTGGGCACCTCGGAGCACACCAAGGTGGGCAGCGAGGTGCGCACCTTTGATGCGATGCCTTCACTAATTTCCATAAAAGGCAAAAAAAAAACGAGATTTTAAAATTTCCGTTTTGAAAGATAGTGAGAAAAAGGGAATGCTGGTGCCATCTTGAGCCCGCCCTGGTGCGCAGCCCAGCCAAGGTGTGCGCACCAAGGTGCCCACCCTGGCGAAGGTGCGCGCCCGGGCAATTAACCCAACTTCCAACTTCGCGCGCGCCAGGGTGGGAGCGCACCCAACAACCGGGCCTGGGAAGAGCCAATGCGAGAAACCCCACCAAACGCTCTGACAAAAAAAGAGGGGGCGCTCCAGTAACCCCGCTTCGGAGCGCACCCTGGGCAAACCCAGCCAAGGTGCCCACCCCGGCCAAGGTGCAGGCGAGGTGCGCACCCGGGGCAAACCGGGCTCCGACAACGTGCACGCCGCACCTTGGAGCACACTTCGTAGCGCTCCCGGGTGCGCACCTCAGAGCACACCAAGGTGGGCAGCGAGGTGCGCACCTTTGATGCGCTGCCTTCACTAATTTCCAGAAAAGGCAAAAAAAAAAGGAGATTTTAAAATTTCCGTTTTGAAAGATAGTGAAAAAAACGGAACGCGCGTGCCATCTTGAGCCCGCCCTGGTGCGCAGCCCAGGTAAGGTGCCCACCCTGGCAAAGGTGCGCACCCGGGCAATTAACCCTACTTCCGACTTCGTGCGCGCCAGGGTGGCAACCGGGCCTCGGAAGAGCCAATGCGAGAAACCCCACCAAACGCTCCGACAAAAAAAGAGGCGGCGCTCCAATAACCCCGCTTCGGAGCGCAGCCGGGGCAAACCCAGCCAAGGTGCCCACCCCGACGAAGGTGCACGCGAGGTGCGCACCCGGGGCAAACCGGGCTCCGACAACGTGCACGCAGCACCTTGGAGCACACTTCGAAGCACTCCCGGGTGCCCACCGGCGTTGCGCACCGTGGTGGGCAGCGAGGTGCGCACCTTTGATGCGCTGCCTTCACTAATTTCCAGAAAAAGGCAAAAAAAAATGAGATTTTAAAATTTCCGTTTTGAAAGATAGTGAAAAAAAAGGAACGCGGGTGCCATCTTGAGCCCGCCCTGGTGCGCAGCCCAGGCAAGGCATGCGCACCAAGGTGCCCACCCGAGGTGCACACCCGGGGCAAACCGGGCTCCGACTTCGTGCAGGCCGCACCTTGGAGCACACTTCGGAGCGCTCCTTGGTGCGCACCATGGTGCCCACCAGGGCGCGCAACCCAGCCAAGGTCTGCACACCAAGGTGCCCACCCCGGCGAAGGTGCACGCGAGGTGCGCACCCGGGGCAAACCGGGCTCCGACTTCGTGCACGCCATGGTGCCCACCGCGGCGAAGGTGCACGCGAGGTGCGCACCCGGGGCAAACCGGGCTCCGACTTCGTGCACGCCGCACCTTGGAGCACACTTCGGAGCGCTCCTTGGTGCGCACCATGGTGCCCACCAGGGCGCGCAACCCAGCCAAGGTGTGCGCACCAAGGTGCACGCGAGGTGCGCACCCGGGGCAAACCGGGGTCCGACTTCGTGCACGCCGCACCTTGGAGCACACATCGGAGCGCTCCCAGGTTCGCACCAGCGTTGCGCACCTTTGATGCGCTGCCTTCACTAATTTCCAGAAAAGGCAAAAAAAAACGAGATTTTAAAATTTCCGTTCTGAAAGATAGTGAAAAAAACGGAACGCGGGTGCCATCTTGAGCCCTTCCTGGTGCGCAGCCCAGGCAAGTTGTGCGCACCAAGGTGCCCACCCTGGCGGAGGTGCGCGCCCGGGGCAATCCGGGCTCCGACTTCGTGCACTGCATGGTGCCCACCAAGGCGCGCAACCCAGCCAAGGTGCCCACCGCAGCGAAGGTGCACGCGAGGTGCGCACCCGAGGTGCACACCCGGGGCAAACCGGGCTCCGACTTCGTGCACGCCGCACCTTGGAGCACACTTCAGAGCGCTCCTTGGTGCGCACCAGGGCGCGCAACCCAGCCGAGGTGCCCACCCCGGCGAAGGTGCACGCGAGGTGCGCACCCGGGGCAAACCGGGCTCCGACTTCGTGCACGCCATGGTGCCCACCGCGGCGAAGGTGCGCACCCGGGGCAAACCGGGCTCCGACTTCGTGCACGCCGCACCTTGGAGCACACTTCGGAGCGCTCCTTGGTGCGCACCATGGTGCCCACCAGGCCGCGCAACCCAGCCAAGGTGTGCGCACCAAGGTGCACGCGAGGTGCGCACCCGGGGCAAACCGGGGTCCGACTTCGTGCACGCCGCACCTTGGAGCACACATCGGGGCGCTCCCGGGTTCGCACCGGCGTTGCGCACCGTGGTGGGCACCTCGGAGCACACCAAGGTGGGCAGCGAGGTGCGCACCTTTGATGCGATGCCTTCACTAATTTCCATAAAAGGCAAAAAAAAAACGAGATTTTAAAATTTCCGTTTTGAAAGATAGTGAGAAAAAGGGAATGCTGGTGCCATCTTGAGCCCGCCCTGGTGCGCAGCCCAGCCAAGGTTTGCGCACCAAGGTGCCCACCCTGGCGAAGGTGCGCGCCCGGGCAATTAACCCAACTTCCAACTTCGCGCGCGCCAGGGTGGGAGCGCACCCAACAACCGGGCCTGGGAAGAGCCAATGCGAGAAACCCCACCAAACTCTCTGACAAAAAAAGAGGGGGCGCTCCAGTAACCCCGCTTCGGAGCGCACCCTGGGCAAACCCAGCCAAGGTGCCCACCCCGGCCAAGGTGCAGGCGAGGTGCGCACCCGGGGCAAACCGGGCTCCGACAACGTGCACGCCGCACCTTGGAGCACACTTCGTAGCGCTCCCGGGTGCGCACCTCAGAGCACACCAAGGTGGGCAGCGAGGTGCGCACCTTTGATGCGCTGCCTTCACTAATTTCCAGAAAAGGCAAAAAAAAAAGGAGATTTTAAAATTTCCGTTTTGAAAGATAGTGAAAAAAACGGAACGCGCGTGCCATCTTGAGCCCGCCCTGGTGCGCAGCCCAGGTAAGGTGCCACCCTGGCAAAGGTGCGCACCCGGGCAATTAACCCTACTTCCGACTTCGTGCGCGCCAGGGTGGCAACCGGGCCTCGGAAGAGCCAATGCGAGAAACCCCACCAAACGCTCCGACAAAAAAAGAGGCGGCGCTCCAATAACCCCGCTTCGGAGCGCAGCCGGGGCAAACCAAGCCAAGGTGCCCACCCCGACGAAGGTGCACGCGAGGTGCGCACCCGGGGCAAACCGGGCTCCGACAACGTGCACGCAGCACCTTGGAGCACACTTCGAAGCACTCCCGGGGCACACTTCGAAGCACTCCCGGGTGCCCACCGGCGTTGCGCACCGTGGTGGGCAGCGAGGTGCGCACCTTTGATGCGCTGCCTTCACTAATTTCCAGAAAAAGGCAAAAAAAAATGAGATTTTAAAATTTCCGTTTTGAAAGATAGTGAAAAAAAAGGAACGCGGGTGCCATCTTGAGCCCGCCCTGGTGCGCAGCCCAGGCAAGGCATGCGCACCAAGGTGCCCACCCGAGGTGCACACCCGGGGCAAACCGGGCTCCGACTTCGTGCAGGCCGCACCTTGGAGCACACTTCGGAGCGCTCCTTGGTGCGCACCATGGTGCCCACCAGGGCGCACCCGAGGCAAACCGGGCTCCGACTTCGTGCACGCCGCACCTTGGAGCACACATCGGAGCGCTCCCAGGTTCGCACCAGCGTTGCGCACCTTTGATGCGCTGCCTTCACTAATTTCCAGAAAAGGCAAAAAAAAACGATATTTTAAAATTTCCGTTCTGAAAGATAGTGAAAAAAACGGAACGCGGGTGCCATCTTGAGCCCTTCCTGATGCGCAGCCCAGGCAAGTTGTGCGCACCAAGGTGCCCACCCTGGCGGAGGTGCGCGCCCGGGGCAAACCGGGCTCCGACTTCGTGCACTGCATGGTGCCCACCAAGGCGCGCAACCCAGCCAAGGTGCCCACCGCAGCGAAGGTGCACGCGAGGTGCGCACCCGAGGTGCACACCCGGGGCAAACCGGGCTCCGACTTCGTGCACGCCGCACCTTGGAGCACACTTCAGAGCGCTCCTTGGTACGCACCAGGGCGCGCAACCCAGCCAAGGTGCTCACCCCGGCGAAGGTGCACGCGAGGTGCGCACCCGGGGCAAACCGGGCTCGGACTTCGTGCACGCCGCACCTTGGAGCACACATCGGAGCGCTCCCGGGTTCGCACCAGCATTGCGCACCTTTGATGCGCTGCCTTCACTAATTTCCAGAAAAGGCAAAAAAAAGAAAAAAATGAGATTTTAAAATTTCCGTTTTGAAAGATAGTGAAAAAAACGGAACGCGGGTGCCATCTTGAGCCCGCCCTGGTGTGCAGCCCAGGCAAGTTGTGCGCACCAAGGCACCCACCCTGGCCAAGGTGGGTCACGGGGTGGGTCCTAGGGTGGGTAACGGGGTGGGTACTAAGGTGCGTGCCAAGGTGGGTCATAGGGTGGGTGCCAAGGTGGGCACCAGGGTGGGTGTGCACCAACCCTAGCCAGGGTAGGTCACGGGGTGGTTGTCGGGGTGGGCGTCAAGGAGCCAAGGTGGGTGGCAAGTAGCCAAGTTGCGTGCCAAGGTGGGTGTCGGGGTGGGTGCCAAGGATCCAAGGTGGGTGCCAAGGAACCAAGGTGGGTGTCTGGGTGGGTGCCGAGGTGGGAGCCAGGGTGGGTCCCAAGGTGAGTGCAAAGGTGGGTGCCAGGGTCAAGGTGAGTGCCAATGTGGGTTCCAAGGTGCCAGGGTCAGGGTGAGTGCCAATGTGGGTTCAAAGGTGCTAAGTTGGGTGCGAGGTTGGGTGCGAGGGTGGGTGGGTGCCAAGGTGTGCTAGGTGGAAGCCCGGGTGGGTCGGCATCCCATGGGTGTCGAGTTGGGTGCCTGATGGGTGCTTCTTGTCAAGTTTTAGTCGTCGGGACTCATTTCGAGCCTTAGAGGTCGTTTCTTGTCCGGTTGCCCTGTCTTCGACCTGGGAACCCAATTTTGGTCCTCGGGTCCCATTTTTTTTTGTCTCGCATCCCACTTTTGGCCTGTGGCCTTTTCGGGGTCGATTCTCGTTTTGGGCATCAGAGCATGTTTCTTCTCCTAAAACCCAATATTTGTTTATTAAGTCTCGGAACACATTTTTGTTCTCGTGGACCCATCATGGGTCTTGGAACGCATTTGTGGTCCTTGGGTCCCATTTTGCATCCCGAAACTTGTGTTTTGGTGCTTGATCCCTATTTTGGGTGCCCACCTTGCACCAAGTGCGCACCCGGGGCAAACCGAGCGCCTTGGTGCACCGGGGCAAGATCGAGCGTGCACCCGAGGCGCCCCGAACATGCACCAAGGTGCACTCGGCCCACATGTGAGCGCAGGTCGTTGCGCCCGAGGTGGTGTGTGGGCACCGCGTTGCAGACGGGACACTGCACGCACACGACGCCCCCTACAGGTGCACGCACGTAGGCCGGGCCGGGTGCACACCCGACGCCCTAGCAAGGTGCGCGCACCCGGGCAGGGCTCACACTTGGCGAACGGGGCGCACTTCGCGAGGGAGGGTGTGCACCTCGACGGGGGTGGGTGGCCGGGGTGGATTCGCACGTGGGTCGCGGTTTGCTAAGTACACACTGCGACAAGCTCATAACGGGTGCGATCATACCAGCGTTAGTGCACCGGATCCCATCAGAACTCCGCAGTTAAGCGCGCTTGGGCCGGAGTAGTACTGGGATGGGTGACCTCCCGGGAAGTCCCGGTGTTGCACCCTTTTTTAGTTTTTCGCCGGGCATCGCAATGCTATTTGAATAAACCTTTTGCCCGTTTGCGTTCTCGTCGGGGCCGGGCCGGGCCGGGGTGCGCTGCCCGCACTACCGCGCGCGCGGGGGCGACACCGA
>NW_026729333.1:27500-52500 GCF_030272615.1 Cryptomeria japonica
GCACGAACAATCCCGCCTCGACCAGCCTGAACAATTCCCCTCTCGAAGGAAGGCCTCGGCCTTAATCGTCCACGACAAACAGCTCGACGAGGCATGAAGCACCCACGGGAGCCGGAGCATGACGATGCAGAGTCTCGGTTCACAGGAGCCTGGGAAGAACATCCCGTACGGAACCCTTTACCCGAAAACATCCGAACCGCACATGCTCGCGACAGTCCTGCCGTTAGAGAATGCACCGTGCACGCGACCGAGTAAGGCCACTCAGAGACATCCATTTCCCAGGTATATGCCCCCTACGCACTTTTGGTGGCGCAACTCGCACGAACAGTCCCACCTCGACCCCGTAAACAAGCTTTTTTGCCTCGAAGAGTTCGTCGGAGACGAAGAAGCAACCTTCAGTGCAAACGTAGCACTCTTTTGTGCAACCGCCCAAACAACGCCCCCTCTACCCTCTGTCGAAACACTCGGCATTGCTGCTCCCTAAGGTGAGCTTCTCCTCATAGGCAATTCCGCTCTTATCCGGTCACGTTTGTGTGCCCGAATTTCGCAAGGCAACCTCCATGGGACATGGAAAAGACTCGAGAAGAGAGCTCGCTCACGGGAGAGAGAAGCCAAGGAGACCACGAGAGTGCTGAGAGTGGGACAGCGCTGAATAGGCGGGAGAAGCCTGCGCGTATAAACGGAGATATATATCCAATTGCAACGAAGGAACGTGCCAAAGATCGAGAACAATGGCAGAAATGCTAGTAACGTGCACTTCGGGACCAACGCATCACCGGAAGACAACCGCCAAACATCGAAAGAGTCGCGATGCTCCGCAACCTACGTGCAAAGCGGTCGCACACCGGGTAAGGGAGTGAGAGCCCCAAACATAGCTGGGCGAGGCGCTCACTCCGCTCTTTAATATCTCGTTAATACCGCCAAGGAAATGGCACAAGCACACACACACAAGCATCCTCGGAAGAGGACAGTTCGAGTGACAGGTCAAATCCAAGAGTTCCGAAGACTACCTCCAGGAACAATCGGGAACAAGACCGATTACAAGTCGTCGAGTCTGTTACTGGGCGAACACGAGATGCGCACAGGAAATCGATCAGCCCTCACAATGGCCCAAGGCCAGAGATCGGACTGCTACGATTTACCCCAACAATCATCGTGCCACTCTTCGCAGAGAGGTGATAGACGCCAACGAGCCCGCGCATAGCAATCGAGGTGTAAAAAGGGCGTTGAAGGCAGGAAGCCTGGACGAAAGAGGCTACGAGGTCACCTCGAAGCGGTCTAAGAATCGGGCGCACTTGGGGCGACTACCAGTGCCAACCCCTTATCCCGCGGTGCGTCCGACACACAGAAATTTCCAAGGCGGCCAAGGAGCCTCCCCGCATAGCAATCGGGGTGTGAGGTTACGGATGCAGCATTGATAGCAATCGAGGTGTGAGGCGAAGGATGCAGAAGTGAGAGCCGAGGGATGTAGCAGAGATAGCAATCGGGGTGTGTGATGCAGAAGAGATAGCAATCGAGGTGTGCGGTGGGAAGGGCCCAGCAGCCAGAATGCATGAAGCGACGGATGAAGCAGTGATGACAACCGGGCTGTGAGGAGAGGAGGGATGCAGCCAAGAAAGCAATCAGGGCTCGAGGCAAGGGATGCATCAAGGATAGCAATCATGTTGTGAGGCGAGATTCCAAAGGCTAAACGTGAGAGGCTGCAGGGTCGACTCAGAGAGGTCTATGCATGTGAGAGGCTGAAAGCAAGGTCGACTCGGAGCGGTCTATGCATCGGGCGCGCTTGGGGCGACTACCAGTGCCAACCCCTTATCCCGCGACGCGTCCGACAAAGAGAACGTTCCAAGGCGGCAGAGGAGGTTACCAGCCGAAGGATGCAGTAGCAATAACAGGTATAGTTCCGCGGCGGCCGAGAAGACTCACCGCATAGGAATCGGGATGCGAGGCGAGGGATGCGGCGGGAAGGCCCCGACGGCTAAACGGAAGAGGCTGCAGGGCCGCCTCGGAATGGTCCAAGCATCGGATGCGATTGGGACGACTACCAGTGCCAACCCCTTATCCCGCGATGCGTCCGATACACAGATAGTTCCAAGGCGGCCGAGGAGCCTCACCGCATATCAATCGGGGTGCGAGGCGAGGGATGGGGCGGGAAGGCCCCAACGGCTAGACGGAAGAGGCTTCAGGGCCACCTCGGAATGGTCCAAGCATCGGACGCGCTTGGGGCGACTGCCAGTGCCAACCCCTTATCCCGCGATGCGTCCGATACACAGATGGTTCCAAGGCGGCCGAGGAGCCTCACCGCATAGCAATCGGGGGTGCGAGGCGAGGGATGGGGCGGGAAGGCCCCAACGGCTAGACGGAAGAGGCTTCAGGGCCGCCTAGGAATGGTCCAAGCATCGGACACGCTTGGGGCGACTACCAGTGACAGCCCCCTATCCCGCGATGCGTCCGATACGAAGATGGTTCCAAGGCGGCCGAGGAGCCTCACCGCATAGCAATCGGGGTGCGAGGTGGGGGATGCGGCGAGATGGCCCCAACGGCTAGACGGAAGAGGCCACAGGGCCGCGTCGGAATAGTCCAAGCATCGGACGCGCTTGGGGCGACTACCAGTGACAACCCCTTATCCCGCGATGCGTCCGATACGAAGATAGTTCCAAGGCGGCCGAGGAGCCTCACCGCATAGCAATCGGGGTGCGAGGTGGGGGATGCGGCGAGATGGCCCCAACGGCTAGACGGAAGAGGCTGCAGGGCCGCCTCGGAATAGTCCAAGCATCGGACGCGCTTGGGGCCACTACCAGTGACAACCCCTTATCCCGCGATGCGTCCGATACGAAGATAGTTCCAAGGCGGCCGAAGAGCCTCACCGCATAGCAATCGGGGTGCGAGGTGGGGGATGCGGCGAGATGGCCCCAACGACTAGACGGAAGAGGCCACAGGGCCGCCTCGGAATAGTCCAAGCATCGGACGCGCTTGGGGCGACTACCAGTGACAACCCCTTATCCCGCGATGCGTCCGATACGAAGATAGTTCCCAGGCGGCCGAGGAGCCTCACCGCATAGCAATCGGGGTGCGAGGCGAGGGATGCGGCGAGATGGCCCCAAAGGCTAGACGGAAGAGGCTGCAGGGCTGCCTCGGAATAGTCCAAGCATCGGACGCGCTTGGGGCGACTACCACTGCCAACCCCTTATCCCGCGATGCGTCCGATACACAGATAGTTCCGAGGCGGCCGAGGAGGTGGGGGATGCAGCGAGATGGCCCCAACGGCTAGACGGAAGAGGCTGCAGGGCCGCCTCGGAATAGTCCAAGCATCGGACGCGCTTGGGGCGACTACCAGTGACAACCCCTTATCCCGCGATGCGTCCGATACACAGATAGTTCCGAGGCGGCCAAGGAGCCTCACCGCATAGCAATCGTGGTGCGAGGTGGGGGATGCGGCGAGATGGCCCCAACGGCTAGACGGAAGAGGCTGCAGGGCCGCCTCGGAATGGTCCAAGCATCGGATGCGCTTGGGGCGACTACCACTGCCAACCCCTTATCCCGCGATGCGTCCGATACACAGATAGTTCCAAGGCGGCCGAGGAGCCTCACAGCATAGCAATCAGGGTGCGAGGCGAGGGATGCGGCGAGAAAGCCCCAACGGCTAGAGGGAAGAGGCTTCAGGTCCGCCTCGGAATGGTCCAAGCATCGGACGCGCTTGGGGCGACTACCAGTGACAACCCCTTATCCCGCGACGCGTCCGATACACAGATAGTTCCAAGGCGGCCGAGGAGCCTCACCGCATAGCAATCGGGGTGCGAGGCGAGGGATGCGGCGAGAAGGACCCAACGGCTACACGGAAGAGGCTTCGGGGCCGCCTCGGAATGGTCCAAGCATCGGACGCGCTTGGGGCGACTACCAGTGACAACCCCTTATCCCGCGACGCGTCCGATACACAGATAGTTCCAAGGCGGCCGAGGAGCCTCACCGCATAGCAATCGGGGTGCGAGGCGAGGGATGCGGCGAGAAGGACCCAACGGCTAGACGGAAGAGGCTTCGGGGCCGCCTCGGAATGGTCCAAGCATCGGACGCGCTTGGGGCGACTACCAGTGACAACCCCTTATCCCGCGACGCGTCCGATACACAGATAGTTCCAAGGCGGCCGAGGAGCCTCACCGCATAGCAATCGGGGTGCGAGGCGAGGGATGCGGCGAGAAGGACCCAACGGCTAGACGGAAGAGGCTTCGGGTCCGCCTCGGAATGGTCCAAGCATCGGACGCGCTTGGGGCGACTACCAGTGACAACCCCTTATCCCGCGACGCGTCCGATACACAGATAGTTCCGAGGCGGCCGAGGAGCCTCACCGCATAGCAATCGGGGTGCGAGGCGAAGGATGCGGCGAGAAGGACCCAACGGCTAGACGGAAGAGGCTTCGGGTCCGCCTCGGAATGGTCCAAGCATCGGACGCGCTTGGGGCGACTACCAGTGACAACCCCTTATCCCGCGACGCGTCCGATACACAGATAGTTCCAAGGCGGCCGAGGAGCCTCACCGCATAGCAATCGGGGTGCGAGGCGAGGGATGCGGCGAGAAGGACCCAACGGCTAGACGGAAGAGGCTTCGGGTCCGCCTCGGAATGGTCCAAGCATCGGACGCGCTTGGGGCGACTACCAGTGACAACCCCTTATCCCGCGACGCGTCCGATACACAGATAGTTCCGAGGCGGCCGAGGAGCCTCACCGCATAGCAATCGGGGTGCGAGGCGAAGGATGCGGCGAGAAGGACCCAACGGCTAGACGGAAGAGGCTTCGGGTCCGCCTCGGAATGGTCCAAGCATCGGACGCGCTTGGGGCGACTACCAGTGACAACCCCTTATCCCGCGACGCTTCCGATACACAGATAGTTCCAAGGCGGCCGAGGAGCCTCACCGCATAGCAATCGGGGTGCGAGGCGAGGGATGCGGCGAGAAGGACCCAACGGCTAGACGGAAGAGGCTTCAGGGCCGCCTCGGAATGGTCCAAGCATCGAACGCGCTTGGGGCGACTACCAGTGACAACCCCTTATCCCGCGACGCGTCCGATACACAGATAGTTCCGAGGCGGCCGAGGAGCCTCACCGCATAGCAATCGGGGTGCGAGGCGAGGGATGCGGCGAGAAGGACCCAACGGCTAGACGGAAGAGGCTTCAGGGCCGCCTCGGAATGGTCCAAGCATCGGACGCGCTTGGGGCGACTACCAGTGACAACCCCTTATCCCGCGACGCGTCCGATACACAGATAGTTCCGAGGCGGCCGAGGAGCCTCACCGCATAGCAATCGGGGTGCGAGGCGAGGGATGCGGCGAGAAGGACCCAACGGCTAGACGGAAGAGGCTTCAGGGCCGCCTCGGAATGGTCCAAGCATCGGACGCGCTTGGGGCGACTACCAATGACAACCCCTTATCCCGCGACGCGTCCGATACACAGATAGTTCCGAGGCGGCCGAGGAGCCTCACCGCATAGCAATCGGGGTGCGAGGCGAGGGATGCGGCGAGAAGGACCCAACGGCTAGACGGAAGAGGCTTCAGGGCCGCCTCGGAATGGTCCAAGCATCGGACGCGCTTGGGGCGACTACCAGTGACAACCCCTTATCCCGCGACGCGTCCGATACACAGATAGTTCCGAGGCGGCCGAGGAGCCTCACCGCATAGCAATCGGGGTGCGAGGCGAGGGATGCGGCGAGAAGGACCCAAGGGCTAGACGGAAGAGGCTTCAGGGCCGCCTCGGAATGGTCCAAGCATCGGACGCGCTTGGGGCGACTACCGTTGCCAACCCCTTATCCCGCGATGCGTCTGATACACAGATAGTTCCGAGGCGGCCGAGGAGCCTCACCGCATAGCAATCGGGTTGCGAGGCAGATTATTGGGAAGGGAACCCCCTGGGATGCGGCTCAAGCAGTGCCCAAAGGGACTGGAATGCGGAATCACATCGAGAGACCCAAATGCTATACGAGGGCTCAAATCGAATTATCGATTTGGCCACGACATGGACGCATCGGAACGACTACCTTTGCCGAACCACTCGCAATTGCATCCATACCGAAACCAATAGACATTTCCGTTAGAGCCCTCGCATAGCATTCGGGAATCTCGCATGCCCCTCTAAATCGACCAATGCCTGGCGCTCAATGAAAATCCGAGCGCTACCACCGTTCGAGCGCCATCACTTGGTCGAGTTAGAGGGGCACGGGGGAGAAATGCTCCAGTCAACACCTCCCCTATATAAGTTATTTGTCCGATTCTCGCACAACCGTAGTCTGCCTCGTCGAATCAAACAACGGTCCCAGATTCCGACTTCCGTTCCGTAGAGACCCAAAAGCTAGATGGAGGCTCGCAAGAAAGAGAGTCGGCGCATAGCAATCGGGTTTCTCGAACGTTTAGGGACCGAGCTCACTTGCGGATAGGGCAAAATCCGCCAAGCAACCCAAAAGCTAGACGGGGGCTCGAATCGAATCGCCTAGGCGGCCACAACAACGACGTGTTGGATCGACTACCAGTGCCAAACCATTCAGCAAGACTAGTCTGTGTCGAGGCCGGATAGAGATTCTCAGAGAGCGCCCGCATAGCATTTAGGAGACCTGCCGCGTCCCTCACACTCGACAAATGGTGGTGCACGTATATAAATCCGAGCGATCCCAACCCTTTCAAGCACCAACATCGGTCGAGATAGAGGGGCACGGAGGGGGCTGCGTGAGACAACACAGTCCCCTATATAAGTTATTTGTCCGATTCTCACACATCCGAAGAATGGTCATCAAATCGGACAAACAGCCCAAACTTCCGACTTCGTCCCAGAAAGCCCAAGAGCTATCTAAAACGTTCATGGCCGGAACTCGATCGCGGCTATACCAGTCCGCCAAGCAACCCAAAAGCTAGACTGGAGCTCTAGTCGAATCACCTCTGTGGCCATTGCAAGGACGTGTTGGAGCGACTACCATTGCCGAACCATTCCGCAGGTCGAGTCCATACCAAGGCCGCATAGAGATTCACGATGAGCTCCTGCATAGCAATCAGGAGACTTGCCGTGTCCATCACAATCGATAAATCCTGGTGCAAGATTTTTGCATCCGAGCGCTCCAACCAGTCGAGCACCAGCATCAATCGACATAAACGGGCACGGGGGGAGGATGCTCGAGAACACTACCTCCCCCTATATAAGTTATTTGTCCGATTCTCAAGCAGCCGAAGTCTGGTCATCGAATCGGGTCAAAGACCACAACTTCCGACTTTACCCACAATGCAAGTCATCGAATCGAACATCGGCCCCCGAGTCGGACTCCATGCGTATGTCAGGTCATCGGACCCAAATTCCGCCTTCCTGCGCATGGCGGGCCATCAATATCAACTCGGTCATCGGACCCAAACTCCGCCTTTTTGCGTATGGCACGCCTTCAAATCGGTCATCGGACCCAAATTCCGCCTTCCTGTGCATGGCGGGCCATCAACATCAACTCGGTCATCGGACCCAAATTCCGCCTTTCTGCGCATAGGCACGCCATCAACTCGGTCATCGGACCCAAATTCCGCCTTCCTGCGCATGGCAGGTCATATCGGACACAAATTCAGACCTCGCCAATATGCCTACGTATCGAATCGGTCATCGGACCCAACTTCCGACTTCATCCATACTGTAGGGTCTTTGAGGTTGGCGCGGTGCGCTCAACCCAGGGAGTCGACCCATCGAAGCATACACCTCCCCTATATAAGCTATTTGTCCGATTCCCACACCTGTGTAGTTTGCACCTCTGACCAGGACATCGACCCCAACTTCCGAACTCGACTGCAACGACGGCACCAGCGCCTTGGTGCGCACCTTGCGACGCACAGTCCCAACATTCGCCTTCCTGCACATGGCAGGTCATCGGACCCAAATTCCGACCTCGCGAGTATGCCTACATATCGAATCGGTCATCGGACCCAACTTCCGACTTCATCCATACCGTAGGGTCTTTGAGGTTGGCGCGGTGCGCTCAACCCGGGGAGTCGACCCAACGAAGCATACACCTCCCCTATATAAGCTATTTGTCCGATTCCCACACCTGTGTAGTTTGCACCTCCGATCAAGACATCGACCCCAACTTCCGAACTCGCCTCCAACGACCGAACCAGCGCCTTGGTGCGCACCTTGCAACGCACAGTGCCAACATTCGCCTTCCTGCACGTGGCAGGTCATCGGACCCAAATTCCGACCTCGCGAGTATGCCTACATATCGAATCGGTCATCGGACCCAACTTCCGACTTCATCCATACCGTAGGGTCTTTGAGGTTGGCGCGGTGCGCTCAACCCGGGGAGTCGACCCAACGAAGCATACACCTCCCCTATATAAGCTATTTGTCCGATTCCCACACCTGTGTAGCTTGCACCTCCGATCAGGACATCGACCCCAACTTCCGAACTCGACTAAAAAGACCGCACCAGCGCCTTGGTGTGCACCTTGCAACGCACAGTGTCAACATTCGCCTTCCTGCACATGGCAGGTCATCGGACCCAAATTCCGACCTTCATGAGCATACCTACTAATCGAATCGGTCATCGGACCCCAACTTCCGACTTCATCCATACCGTAGGGTCTTTGAGGTTGGCGCGGTGCGCTCAACCTGGGGAGTCGACCCATCGAAGCATACACCTCCCCTATATAAGCTATTTGTCCGATTCCGACACCTGTGTAGTTTGCACCTCCGCTCAGGACATCGACCCCAACTTCCGAACTCGCCTGCAACGACCGAACCAGCGCCTTGGTGCGCACCAAAAGTGCGCACTTTTGGAGGGCACTTTTCTGCGCTCCAAAGGTGCGCACTTTTGGAGGGCACTTTTTGGAGGGCACTTTTCTGCGCTCCAAAGGTGCGCACTTTTGGAGGGCACTTTTTGGAGGGCACTTTTCTGCGCTCCAAAGGTGCGCACTTTTGGAGGGCACTTTTTGGAGGGCACTTTTCTGCGCTCCAAAGGTGCGCACTTTTGGAGGGCACTTTTTGGAGGGCACTTTTCTGCGCTCCAAAGGTGCGCACTTTTGGAGGGCACTTTTTGGAGGGCACTTTTCTGCGCTCCAAAGGTGCGCACTTTTGGAGGGCACTTTTTGGAGGGCACTTTTCTGCGCTCCAAAGGTGCGCACTTTTGGAGGGCACTTTTTGGAGGGCACTTTTCTGCGCTCCAAAGGTGCGCACTTTTGGAGGGCACTTTTTGGAGGGCACTTTTCTGCGCTCCAAAGGTGCGCACTTTTGGAGGGCACTTTTTGGAGGGCACTTTTCTGCGCTCCAAAGGTGCGCACTTTTGGAGGGCACTTTTGTGCACTCCAAAGGTGCGCACTTTTGGAGGGCACTTTTCCTGTGCTCCAAAGGTGCACACCTAGGTGAGCACCTTCGACCACACCTTGTAGCACACCAAACTCTGACTTTCGACTTCATCCGCAATGCAGGGTCTTTGAGGTTGGCGCAATGCGCACAACCAGGGGAGTCACCCATCAAACCCAACACCTCCCCTATATAAGCTATTTGTCTGATTCTCATACATGCGTAGCCTGCAGGAGCAATTAGGACATCGACCCCAACTTTCGGCTTCTAAACGAAAACAAGGTCTTTGAGGTTGGTGTAATGCGAACAACTAGGGGAGTCAACCCATCAAACCCAACACCTCCCCTATATAAGCTATTTGTCTGATTCTCATACATGTGTAGTCTACAGGAGCAATTAGGACATCGACCCCAACTTTTGACTTCTTAACGAAAACAAGGTCTTTGAGGTTGACGTAATGCGCACAACCAGGGGAGTCGACCCATCAAACCCAACACCTCCCCTATATAAGCTATTTGTCCGATTCTCATACATGTGTAGCCTGCAGGAGCCATTAGGACATTGACCCCAACTTTTGACTTCTTAACGAAAACAAGGTCTTTGAGGTTGGCGTAATGCGCACAACCAAGGGAGTTGACCCATCAAACCCAACACCTCCCCTATATAAGCTATTTGTCTGATTCTCATACATGTGTAGCCTGCAACAACGATTAGGACATCCACCCCAACTTCTGAATTCGTCTGCGTTGACCGCACCAAAGGTGCACGCCTTGGTGCTCACCAAAATCCGACTTCCGACTTCTTCTGCTATGCGGGGTCTTTGAGGTTGGCGCAGTGCGCACAACCAGGGGAGTCAACCCACCGAATGCAACACCTCCCCTATATAAGCTATTTGTCTGATTCTCATACATGCGTAGACTGCAGCAATGATTAGGACATCCACCCCAACTTTTGACTTCTTAAACAAGACAGGGTCTTTGAAGTTGGTGCAGTGCACACAACCAGGGGAGTCGACCCATCAAACGCAACACCTCCCCTATATAAAGCTATTTGTCCGATTCTCATACGTGTAGTCTGCAGCAGCGATTAGGACATCGACCCCAACTTCCGAATTCGTTTGCATTGACCGCACCAAAGGTGCACGCCTTGGTGTGCACCCTGGAGTGCACTTTGGTGCTCACCTCGGTGCACACTTTGGTGTGCACCTCGGTGTGCACCAAAGGTGCGCACCTTGGAGCGCACCAAAGGTGTACACTTTGGAGCGCACCACATAGGGTCTTTGAGAGGTTGGCGCAGTGCGCACACCAAGGTGGGTGTTGAGGTGCGTGCCGAGGTGGGTGGGTGCTAGGGTGCGCTCCATGGTGGGTGCCAGGGTGGGTGCGTGCTAGGGTGGATTCCAAAGAGGGTCATAGGGTGGGTGCCAAGGTGGGTTGGTGATATAGTGGGTTCAAAGGTGGGTACTAGGGTGGGTTCCAAGGTGGGTCACAAGTTGGGTGCCAGGATGCGTGGGTGTTAGGTTGGGTGCCAAGGTGGGCTCCTGCGTGGGTGGGTGCTAGGGTGGGTTTCAAGGTGGACGCGAGGGCGGGTGCCAAGGTGGGTAACAAGTTGGGTGTTAGGATGGGTGAGTGCTAGAGTGGGTGCCAAGGTGGGTGGGTGCTAAGGTGGATGCCAAGGTGGTTCACAGGGTGGGTGGGTTCTAGGGTGAGTTCCAAGGTGGGTCACAGGTTCAGTGCTAGGGTGGGTGTCAAGGCGGGTGTCGAGGTGCCTGGGTGCTAGGGTGTGGATGCCAATGTGGGTCATAGGGTGGGTACTAGGGTGGGCTGCAATGTGGGTGCCAAGGTGGGTAACATGCTCGGTGGGTTCTAAATTGGGTGCCAGGGTGGGTGTGCACCCACCTTGCCCGAGGTGGGTGCCAAGGTGCCAGTGTGGGTGGGTGCTAAGGTGGATGCCAAGGTGGGTGAGAAGGTGGGTGATAGGTTGAGTGGTAGGATGGGTGGGTGCCAAGATGGGTCACAGGGTGGGTGCAAGGGTGGGTAGGTGCTAGGGTTGGTGTCAGGGTGGGTGGGTGCTAGGTTGGGTTCCAAGGTGGGTGCGAGGGTGAGTGTCAAGGTGGGTCACAGGTTAGGTGCTAGGATGGGTGAGTGCTAGGGTGCAAAGGTGCCAGGGTGGGTGCTAGGATGGGTCGATGCTAGGGTGAGTGGCAAGGTGGGTCCACAAGTGTCAAGGTGGGTGCCGAGGTGGGTGCCAAGTCGGCGACTGCTATGGTGGATGCCAAGGTGGGTCACGGGGTGGGTGCCAAGTTGCTAGGTTGGGTTCCAAGGTGGGTGCCAACGTGGGTGCTAGGGTGCGTGGGTTAAAGGGTGTGTCACAACGTGGGTGCCAGGATGGGTGCGCACCCACACTGGCCAAGACGGGTGCGGGTGCAAGGTTGGGTTCCAAGCCCGGTCACAGGCTGGGTGCTAGGATGGGTGGGTGCCAAGGTGGGCACCAGGGTGGGTGCACCCACCCTGGCCAAGGTGGGTCACGGGGTGGGTCCTAGGGTGGGTAACGGGGTGGGTACTAAGGTGCGTGCCAAGGTGGGTCATAGGGTGGGTGCCAAGGTGGGCACCAGGGTGGGTGTGCACCAACCCTAGCCAGGGTAGGTCACGGGGTGGTTGTCGGGGTGGGCGTCAAGGAGCCAAGGTGGGTGGCAAGTAGCCAAGTTGCGTGCCAAGGTGGGTGTCGGGGTGGGTGCCAAGGATCCAAGGTGGGTGCCAAGGAACCAAGGTGGGTGTCTGGGTGGGTGCCGAGGTGGGAGCCAGGGTGGGTCCCAAGGTGAGTGCAAAGGTGGGTGCCAGGGTCAAGGTGAGTGCCAATGTGGGTTCCAAGGTGCCAGGGTCAGGGTGAGTGCCAATGTGGGTTCAAAGGTGCTAAGTTGGGTGCGAGGTTGGGTGCGAGGGTGGGTGGGTGCCAAGGTGTGCTAGGTGGAAGCCCGGGTGGGTCGGCATCCCATGGGTGTCGAGTTGGGTGCCTGATGGGTGCTTCTTGTCAAGTTTTAGTCGTCGGGACTCATTTCGAGCCTTAGAGGTCGTTTCTTGTCCGGTTGCCCTGTCTTCGACCTGGGAACCCAATTTTGGTCCTCGGGTCCCATTTTTTTTTGTCTCGCATCCCACTTTTGGCCTGTGGCCTTTTCGGGGTCGATTCTCGTTTTGGGCATCAGAGCATGTTTCTTCTCCTAAAACCCAATATTTGTTTATTAAGTCTCGGAACACATTTTTGTTCTCGTGGACCCATCATGGGTCTTGGAACGCATTTGTGGTCCTTGGGTCCCATTTTGCATCCCGAAACTTGTGTTTTGGTGCTTGATCCCTATTTTGGGTGCCCACCTTGCACCAAGTGCGCACCCGGGGCAAACCGAGCGCCTTGGTGCACCGGGGCAAGATCGAGCGTGCACCCGAGGCGCCCCGAACATGCACCAAGGTGCACTCGGCCCACATGTGAGCGCAGGTCGTTGCGCCCGAGGTGGTGTGTGGGCACCGCGTTGCAGACGGGACACTGCACGCACACGACGCCCCCTCCAGGTGCACGCACGTAGGCCGGGCCGGGTGCACACCCGACGCCCTAGCAAGGTGCGCGCACCCGGGCAGGGCTCACACTTGGCGAACGGGGCGCACTTCGCGAGGGAGGGTGTGCACCTCGACGGGGGTGGGTGGCCGGGGTGGATTCGCACGTGGGTCGCGGTTTGCTAAGTACACACTGCGACAAGCTCATAACCGGGTGCGATCATACCAGCATTAGTGCACCGGATCCCATCAGAACTCCGCAGTTAAGCGCGCTTGGGCCGGAGTAGTACTGGGATGGGTGACCTCCCGGGAAGTCCCGGTGTTGCACCCTTTTTTAGTTTTTCGCCGGGCGTCGCAATGCTATTTGAATAAACCTTTTGCCCGTTTGCGTTCTCGTCGGGGCCGGGCCGGGCCGGGGTGCGCTGCCCGCACTACCGCGCGCGCGGGGGCGACACCGAGCGCGCACCCGAGGCACCCCGAGCACACAGGCCACGGTGCAACCCGGGCGTTGTGCGCGCACCCCGGTGCGCCCGAGGTGCTGCGCGCGCACCCAGGTGAAATCGGTGTGCACCTCGGCCAGTGCGCGCTCGGTCGAGTCGCGCACGTTGGCCAAGGTGCACGGTGATGTTTCTTACTCTAAGGTTCCGCACCAGACGCCCGGGACAGGTGAGCGAAGCTGGGCGGGGCCGGGTGCGCGGCCGGGGCAGGTGCACGCAGCTGGAGAGAGCTTTGGAGCACACTTCGGAGCGCACCAATGATGCGCTCCATTCAAAAGTTTCCTGAAAAGGCAAAAAAAGTTGAGATTATAGAATTTCCCACTTGAGAGATTGTAAAAAAAAAAAATTTAAAATGAAGGAAACGCGGGTGCCAAGGTGTGCGCAGCCCAGCCAAGGTGTGCGCACCAAGGCGCCCACCCTGGCGAAGGTGCACGCAAGGTGCGCACCCGAGGCAAACCGGACAATTAACCCAACTTTCGACTTCGCGCGCACCTTGGAGCGCACTTCGGAGCGCTCCTTGGTGCGCACCAATCTTGGGCACCTCGGAGTGCACCATGGCGCCCACCAAGGTGCGCACCCGGGGCAAACCGAGCTCCGACTTCGTGCGCACCTTGGAGCGCACGAAAGGTGCGCACCATGGCGCCCACCAAGGTGCGCAGCCCAGCCAAGGCGTGCGCATCAAGGTGCGCACCCTGGCGAAGGTGCGCACCCGGGGCAAACCGAGCTCCGACTTCGTGCGCACCTTGGAGCGCACAAAAGGTGCGCAACCCAGCCAAGGTGTGCGCACCCCGGTCAAACCGAGCTCCGAATCGTGCGCACCAGAGGTGCACGCCATCGTGCGCACCTTGGAGCACACTTCGGAGCCCTCCTTGGTGCGCGCCGATGTTGCGCACCTCGGAGCGCACCCGGGGAAAACAATGCAATTAACCCGACTTTCGACTTCGTGGGCACCTCGGAGCGCTCTCGGGTTCGCACCTCGGAGCACACCGAGGTGCGCACCTTTGATGCGCTGCCTTCACCAATTTCCAGAAAAGGCAAGAAAACATTGAGAAGGTGTGCGCACCGAGGTGCCCACCCTGGCGAAGGTGCACGCGAGGTGCGCACCCGGGGCAAACCGGGCTCCGACTTCGTGCACGCCGCACCTTGGAGCACACTTCGGAGCGCTCCTTGGTGCGCACCAGGGCGCGCAACCCAGCCGAGGTGCCCACCCCGGCGAAGGTGCACGCGAGGTGCGCACCCGGGGCAAACCGGGCTCCGACTTCGTGCACGCCATGGTGCCCACCGCGGCGAAGGTGCACGCGAGGTGCGCACCCGGGGCAAACCGGGCTCCGACTTCGTGCACGCCGCACCTTGGAGCACACTTCGGAGCGCTCCTTGGTGCGCACCATGGTGCCCACCAGGGCGCGCAACCCCGCCGAAGGTGCACGCGAGGTGCGCACCCGGGGCAAACCGGGCTCCGACTTCGTGCACGCCGCACCTTGGAGCACACTTCGGAGCGCTCCTTGGTGCGCACCATGGTGCCCACCAGGGCGCGCAACCCCGCCGAAGGTGCACGCGAGGTGCGCACCCGGGGCAAACCGGGCTCCGACTTCGTGCACGCCATGGTGCGCACCGCGGCGAAGGTGCGCACCCGGGGCAAACCGGGCTCCGACTTCGTGCACGCCGCACCTTGGAGCACACTTCGGAGCGCTCCTTGGTGCGCACCAGGGCGCGCAACCCAGCCGAGGTGCCCACCCCGGCGAAGGTGCACGCGAGGTGCGTACCCGGGGCAAACCGGGCTCCGACTTCGTGCACGCCGCACCTTGGAGCACACTTCGGAGCGCTCCTTGGTGCGCACCATGGTGCCCACCAGGCCGCGCAACCCAGCCAAGGTGTGCGCACCAAGGTGCACGCGAGGTGCGCACCCGGGGCAAACCGGGGTCCGACTTCGTGCACGCCGCACCTTGGAGCACACATCGGGGCGCTCCCGGGTTCGCACCGGCGTTGCGCACCGTGGTGGGCACCTCGGAGCACACCAAGGTGGGCAGCGAGGTGCGCACCTTTGATGCGATGCCTTCACTAATTTCCATAAAAGGCAAAAAAAAAACGAGATTTTAAAATTTCCGTTTTGAAAGATAGTGAGAAAAAGGGAATGCTGGTGCCATCTTGAGCCCGCCCTGGTGCGCAGCCCAGCCAAGGTGTGCGCACCAAGGTGCCCACCCTGGCGAAGGTGCGCGCCCGGGCAATTAATCCAACTTCCAACTTCGCGCGCGCCAGGGTGGGAGCGCACCCAACAACCGGGCCTGGGAAGAGCCAATGCGAGAAACCCCACCAAACGCTCTGACAAAAAAAGAGGGGGCGCTCCAGTAACCCCGCTTCGGAGCGCACCCTGGGCAAACCCAGCCAAGGTGCCCACCCCGGCCAAGGTGCAGGCGAGGTGCGCACCCGGGGCAAACCGGGCTCCGACAACGTGCACGCCGCACCTTGGAGCACACTTCGTAGCGCTCCCGGGTGCGCACCTCAGAGCACACCAAGGTGGGCAGCGAGGTGCGCACCTTTGATGCGCTGCCTTCACTAATTTCCAGAAAAGGCAAAAAAAAAAGGAGATTTTAAAATTTCCGTTTTGAAAGATAGTGAAAAAAACGGAACGCGCGTGCCATCTTGAGCCCGCCCTGGTGCGCAGCCCAGGTAAGGTGCCCACCCTGGCAAAGGTGCGCACCCGGGCAATTAACCCTACTTCCGACTTCGTGCGCGCCAGGGTGGCAACCGGGCCTCGGAAGAGCCAATGCGAGAAACCCCACCAAACGCTCCGACAAAAAAAGAGGCGGCGCTCCAATAACCCCGCTTCGGAGCGCAGCCGGGGCAAACCCAGCCAAGGTGCCCACCCCGACGAAGGTGCACGCGAGGTGCGCACCCGGGGCAAACCGGGCTCCGACAACGTGCACGCAGCACCTTGGAGCACACTTCGAAGCACTCCCGGGTGCCCACCGGCGTTGCGCACCGTGGTGGGCAGCGAGGTGCGCACCTTTGATGCGCTGCCTTCACTAATTTCCAGAAAAAGGCAAAAAAAAATGAGATTTTAAAATTTCCGTTTTGAAAGATAGTGAAAAAAAAGGAACGCGGGTGCCATCTTGAGCCCGCCCTGGTGCGCAGCCCAGGCAAGGCATGCGCACCAAGGTGCCCACCCGAGGTGCACACCCGGGGCAAACCGGGCTCCGACTTCGTGCAGGCCGCACCTTGGAGCACACTTCGGAGCGCTCCTTGGTGCGCACCATGGTGCCCACCAGGGCGCGCAACCCAGCCAAGGTCTGCACACCAAGGTGCCCACCCCGGCGAAGGTGCACGCGAGGTGCGCACCCGGGGCAAACCGGGCTCCGACTTCGTGCACGCCATGGTGCCCACCGCGGCGAAGGTGCACGCGAGGTGCGCACCCGGGGCAAACCGGGCTCCGACTTCGTGCACGCCGCACCTTGGAGCACACTTCGGAGCGCTCCTTGGTGCGCACCATGGTGCCCACCAGGGCGCGCAACCCAGCCAAGGTGTGCGCACCAAGGTGCACGCGAGGTGCGCACCCGGGGCAAACCGGGGTCCGACTTCGTGCACGCCGCACCTTGGAGCACACATCGGAGCGCTCCCAGGTTCGCACCAGCGTTGCGCACCTTTGATGCGCTGCCTTCACTAATTTCCAGAAAAGGCAAAAAAAAACGAGATTTTAAAATTTCCGTTCTGAAAGATAGTGAAAAAAACGGAACGCGGGTGCCATCTTGAGCCCTTCCTGGTGCGCAGCCCAGGCAAGTTGTGCGCACCAAGGTGCCCACCCTGGCGGAGGTGCGCGCCCGGGGCAATCCGGGCTCCGACTTCGTGCACTGCATGGTGCCCACCAAGGCGCGCAACCCAGCCAAGGTGCCCACCGCAGCGAAGGTGCACGCGAGGTGCGCACCCGAGGTGCACACCCGGGGCAAACCGGGCTCCGACTTCGTGCACGCCGCACCTTGGAGCACACTTCAGAGCGCTCCTTGGTGCGCACCAGGGCGCGCAACCCAGCCGAGGTGCCCACCCCGGCGAAGGTGCACGCGAGGTGCGCACCCGGGGCAAACCGGGCTCCGACTTCGTGCACGCCATGGTGCCCACCGCGGCGAAGGTGCGCACCCGGGGCAAACCGGGCTCCGACTTCGTGCACGCCGCACCTTGGAGCACACTTCGGAGCGCTCCTTGGTGCGCACCATGGTGCCCACCAGGCCGCGCAACCCAGCCAAGGTGTGCGCACCAAGGTGCACGCGAGGTGCGCACCCGGGGCAAACCGGGGTCCGACTTCGTGCACGCCGCACCTTGGAGCACACATCGGGGCGCTCCCGGGTTCGCACCGGCGTTGCGCACCGTGGTGGGCACCTCGGAGCACACCAAGGTGGGCAGCGAGGTGCGCACCTTTGATGCGATGCCTTCACTAATTTCCATAAAAGGCAAAAAAAAAACGAGATTTTAAAATTTCCGTTTTGAAAGATAGTGAGAAAAAGGGAATGCTGGTGCCATCTTGAGCCCGCCCTGGTGCGCAGCCCAGCCAAGGTTTGCGCACCAAGGTGCCCACCCTGGCGAAGGTGCGCGCCCGGGCAATTAACCCAACTTCCAACTTCGCGCGCGCCAGGGTGGGAGCGCACCCAACAACCGGGCCTGGGAAGAGCCAATGCGAGAAACCCCACCAAACTCTCTGACAAAAAAAGAGGGGGCGCTCCAGTAACCCCGCTTCGGAGCGCACCCTGGGCAAACCCAGCCAAGGTGCCCACCCCGGCCAAGGTGCAGGCGAGGTGCGCACCCGGGGCAAACCGGGCTCCGACAACGTGCACGCCGCACCTTGGAGCACACTTCGTAGCGCTCCCGGGTGCGCACCTCAGAGCACACCAAGGTGGGCAGCGAGGTGCGCACCTTTGATGCGCTGCCTTCACTAATTTCCAGAAAAGGCAAAAAAAAAAGGAGATTTTAAAATTTCCGTTTTGAAAGATAGTGAAAAAAACGGAACGCGCGTGCCATCTTGAGCCCGCCCTGGTGCGCAGCCCAGGTAAGGTGCCACCCTGGCAAAGGTGCGCACCCGGGCAATTAACCCTACTTCCGACTTCGTGCGCGCCAGGGTGGCAACCGGGCCTCGGAAGAGCCAATGCGAGAAACCCCACCAAACGCTCCGACAAAAAAAGAGGCGGCGCTCCAATAACCCCGCTTCGGAGCGCAGCCGGGGCAAACCAAGCCAAGGTGCCCACCCCGACGAAGGTGCACGCGAGGTGCGCACCCGGGGCAAACCGGGCTCCGACAACGTGCACGCAGCACCTTGGAGCACACTTCGAAGCACTCCCGGGTGCCCACCGGCGTTGCGCACCGTGGTGGGCAGCGAGGTGCGCACCTTTGATGCGCTGCCTTCACTAATTTCCAGAAAAAGGCAAAAAAAAATGAGATTTTAAAATTTCCGTTTTGAAAGATAGTGAAAAAAAAGGAACGCGGGTGCCATCTTGAGCCCGCCCTGGTGCGCAGCCCAGGCAAGGCATGCGCACCAAGGTGCCCACCCGAGGTGCACACCCGGGGCAAACCGGGCTCCGACTTCGTGCAGGCCGCACCTTGGAGCACACTTCGGAGCGCTCCTTGGTGCGCACCATGGTGCCCACCAGGGCGCACCCGAGGCAAACCGGGCTCCGACTTCGTGCACGCCGCACCTTGGAGCACACATCGGAGCGCTCCCAGGTTCGCACCAGCGTTGCGCACCTTTGATGCGCTGCCTTCACTAATTTCCAGAAAAGGCAAAAAAAAACGATATTTTAAAATTTCCGTTCTGAAAGATAGTGAAAAAAACGGAACGCGGGTGCCATCTTGAGCCCTTCCTGATGCGCAGCCCAGGCAAGTTGTGCGCACCAAGGTGCCCACCCTGGCGGAGGTGCGCGCCCGGGGCAAACCGGGCTCCGACTTCGTGCACTGCATGGTGCCCACCAAGGCGCGCAACCCAGCCAAGGTGCCCACCGCAGCGAAGGTGCACGCGAGGTGCGCACCCGAGGTGCACACCCGGGGCAAACCGGGCTCCGACTTCGTGCACGCCGCACCTTGGAGCACACTTCAGAGCGCTCCTTGGTACGCACCAGGGCGCGCAACCCAGCCAAGGTGCTCACCCCGGCGAAGGTGCACGCGAGGTGCGCACCCGGGGCAAACCGGGCTCGGACTTCGTGCACGCCGCACCTTGGAGCACACATCGGAGCGCTCCCGGGTTCGCACCAGCATTGCGCACCTTTGATGCGCTGCCTTCACTAATTTCCAGAAAAGGCAAAAAAAAGAAAAAAATGAGATTTTAAAATTTCCGTTTTGAAAGATAGTGAAAAAAACGGAACGCGGGTGCCATCTTGAGCCCGCCCTGGTGTGCAGCCCAGGCAAGTTGTGCGCACCAAGGCACCCACCCTGGCCAAGGTGGGTCACGGGGTGGGTCCTAGGGTGGGTAACGGGGTGGGTACTAAGGTGCGTGCCAAGGTGGGTCATAGGGTGGGTGCCAAGGTGGGCACCAGGGTGGGTGTGCACCAACCCTAGCCAGGGTAGGTCACGGGGTGGTTGTCGGGGTGGGCGTCAAGGAGCCAAGGTGGGTGGCAAGTAGCCAAGTTGCGTGCCAAGGTGGGTGTCGGGGTGGGTGCCAAGGATCCAAGGTGGGTGCCAAGGAACCAAGGTGGGTGTCTGGGTGGGTGCCGAGGTGGGAGCCAGGGTGGGTCCCAAGGTGAGTGCAAAGGTGGGTGCCAGGGTCAAGGTGAGTGCCAATGTGGGTTCCAAGGTGCCAGGGTCAGGGTGAGTGCCAATGTGGGTTCAAAGGTGCTAAGTTGGGTGCGAGGTTGGGTGCGAGGGTGGGTGGGTGCCAAGGTGTGCTAGGTGGAAGCCCGGGTGGGTCGGCATCCCATGGGTGTCGAGTTGGGTGCCTGATGGGTGCTTCTTGTCAAGTTTTAGTCGTCGGGACTCATTTCGAGCCTTAGAGGTCGTTTCTTGTCCGGTTGCCCTGTCTTCGACCTGGGAACCCAATTTTGGTCCTCGGGTCCCATTTTTTTTTGTCTCGCATCCCACTTTTGGCCTGTGGCCTTTTCGGGGTCGATTCTCGTTTTGGGCATCAGAGCATGTTTCTTCTCCTAAAACCCAATATTTGTTTATTAAGTCTCGGAACACATTTTTGTTCTCGTGGACCCATCATGGGTCTTGGAACGCATTTGTGGTCCTTGGGTCCCATTTTGCATCCCGAAACTTGTGTTTTGGTGCTTGATCCCTATTTTGGGTGCCCACCTTGCACCAAGTGCGCACCCGGGGCAAACCGAGCGCCTTGGTGCACCGGGGCAAGATCGAGCGTGCACCCGAGGCGCCCCGAACATGCACCAAGGTGCACTCGGCCCACATGTGAGCGCAGGTCGTTGCGCCCGAGGTGGTGTGTGGGCACCGCGTTGCAGACGGGACACTGCACGCACACGACGCCCCCTACAGGTGCACGCACGTAGGCCGGGCCGGGTGCACACCCGACGCCCTAGCAAGGTGCGCGCACCCGGGCAGGGCTCACACTTGGCGAACGGGGCGCACTTCGCGAGGGAGGGTGTGCACCTCGACGGGGGTGGGTGGCCGGGGTGGATTCGCACGTGGGTCGCGGTTTGCTAAGTACACACTGCGACAAGCTCATAACGGGTGCGATCATACCAGCGTTAGTGCACCGGATCCCATCAGAACTCCGCAGTTAAGCGCGCTTGGGCCGGAGTAGTACTGTGATGGGTGACCTCCCGGGAAGTCCCGGTGTTGCACCCTTTTTTAGTTTTTCGCCGGGCATCGCAATGCTATTTGAATAAACCTTTTGCCCGTTTGCGTTCTCGTCGGGGCCGGGCCGGGCCGGGGTGCGCTGCCCGCACTACCGCGCGCGCGGGGGCGACACCGAGCGCGCACCCGAGGCGCCCCGAGCACACAGGCCACGGTGCAACCCGGGCGTTGTGCGCGCACCCCGGTGCGCCCGAGGTGCTGCGCGCGCACCCAGGTGAAATCGGTGTGCACCTCGGCCAGTGCGCGCTCGGTCGAGTCGCGCACGTTGGCCAAGGTGCACGGTGATGTTTCTTACTCTAAGGTTCCGCACCAGACGCCCGGGACAGGTGAGCGAAGCTGGGCGGGGCCGGGTGCGCGGCCGGGGCAGGTGCACGCAGCTGGAGAGAGCTTTGGAGCACACTTCGGAGCGCACCAATGATGCGCTCCATTCAAAAGTTTCCTGAAAAGGCAAAAAAAGTTGAGATTATAGAATTTCCCACTTGAGAGATTGTAAAAAAAAAAAATTTAAAATGAAGGAAACGCGGGTGCCAAGGTGTGCGCAGCCCAGCCAAGGTGTGCGCACCAAGGCGCCCACCCTGGCGAAGGTGCACGCAAGGTGCGCACCCGAGGCAAACCGGACAATTAACCCAACTTTCGACTTCGCGCGCACCTTGGAGCGCACTTCGGAGCGCTCCTTGGTGCGCACCAATCTTGGGCACCTCGGAGTGCACCATGGCGCCCACCAAGGTGCGCACCCGGGGCAAACCGAGCTCCGACTTCGTGCGCACCTTGGAGCGCACGAAAGGTGCGCACCATGGCGCCCACCAAGGTGCGCAGCCCAGCCAAGGCGTGCGCATCAAGGTGCGCACCCTGGCGAAGGTGCGCACCCGGGGCAAACCGAGCTCCGACTTCGTGCGCACCTTGGAGCGCACAAAAGGTGCGCAACCCAGCCAAGGTGTGCGCACCCCGGTCAAACCGAGCTCCGAATCGTGCGCACCAGAGGTGCACGCCATCGTGCGCACCTTGGAGCACACTTCGGAGCCCTCCTTGGTGCGCGCCGATGTTGCGCACCTCGGAGCGCACCCGGGGAAAACAATGCAATTAACCCGACTTTCGACTTCGTGGGCACCTCGGAGCGCTCTCGGGTTCGCACCTCGGAGCACACCGAGGTGCGCACCTTTGATGCGCTGCCTTCACCAATTTCCAGAAAAGGCAAGAAAACATTGAGAAGGTGTGCGCACCGAGGTGCCCACCCTGGCGAAGGTGCACGCGAGGTGCGCACCCGGGGCAAACCGGGCTCCGACTTCGTGCACGCCGCACCTTGGAGCACACTTCGGAGCGCTCCTTGGTGCGCACCAGGGCGCGCAACCCAGCCGAGGTGCCCACCCCGGCGAAGGTGCACGCGAGGTGCGCACCCGGGGCAAACCGGGCTCCGACTTCGTGCACGCCATGGTGCCCACCGCGGCGAAGGTGCACGCGAGGTGCGCACCCGGGGCAAACCGGGCTCCGACTTCGTGCACGCCGCACCTTGGAGCACACTTCGGAGCGCTCCTTGGTGCGCACCATGGTGCCCACCAGGGCGCGCAACCCCGCCGAAGGTGCACGCGAGGTGCGCACCCGGGGCAAACCGGGCTCCGACTTCGTGCACGCCGCACCTTGGAGCACACTTCGGAGCGCTCCTTGGTGCGCACCATGGTGCCCACCAGGGCGCGCAACCCCGCCGAAGGTGCACGCGAGGTGCGCACCCGGGGCAAACCGGGCTCCGACTTCGTGCACGCCGCACCTTGGAGCACACTTCGGAGCGCTCCTTGGTGCGCACCAGGGCGCGCAACCCAGCCGAGGTGCCCACCCCGGCGAAGGTGCACGCGAGGTGCGTACCCGGGGCAAACCGGGCTCCGACTTCGTGCACGCCGCACCTTGGAGCACACTTCGGAGCGCTCCTTGGTGCGCACCATGGTGCCCACCAGGCCGCGCAACCCAGCCAAGGTGTGCGCACCAAGGTGCACGCGAGGTGCGCACCCGGGGCAAACCGGGGTCCGACTTCGTGCACGCCGCACCTTGGAGCACACATCGGGGCGCTCCCGGGTTCGCACCGGCGTTGCGCACCGTGGTGGGCACCTCGGAGCACACCAAGGTGGGCAGCGAGGTGCGCACCTTTGATGCGATGCCTTCACTAATTTCCATAAAAGGCAAAAAAAAAACGAGATTTTAAAATTTCCGTTTTGAAAGATAGTGAGAAAAAGGGAATGCTGGTGCCATCTTGAGCCCGCCCTGGTGCGCAGCCCAGCCAAGGTGTGCGCACCAAGGTGCCCACCCTGGCGAAGGTGCGCGCCCGGGCAATTAACCCAACTTCCAACTTCGCGCGCGCCAGGGTGGGAGCGCACCCAACAACCGGGCCTGGGAAGAGCCAATGCGAGAAACCCCACCAAACGCTCTGACAAAAAAAGAGGGGGCGCTCCAGTAACCCCGCTTCGGAGCGCACCCTGGGCAAACCCAGCCAAGGTGCCCACCCCGGCCAAGGTGCAGGCGAGGTGCGCACCCGGGGCAAACCGGGCTCCGACAACGTGCACGCCGCACCTTGGAGCACACTTCGTAGCGCTCCCGGGTGCGCACCTCAGAGCACACCAAGGTGGGCAGCGAGGTGCGCACCTTTGATGCGCTGCCTTCACTAATTTCCAGAAAAGGCAAAAAAAAAAGGAGATTTTAAAATTTCCGTTTTGAAAGATAGTGAAAAAAACGGAACGCGCGTGCCATCTTGAGCCCGCCCTGGTGCGCAGCCCAGGTAAGGTGCCCACCCTGGCAAAGGTGCGCACCCGGGCAATTAACCCTACTTCCGACTTCGTGCGCGCCAGGGTGGCAACCGGGCCTCGGAAGAGCCAATGCGAGAAACCCCACCAAACGCTCCGACAAAAAAAGAGGCGGCGCTCCAATAACCCCGCTTCGGAGCGCAGCCGGGGCAAACCCAGCCAAGGTGCCCACCCCGACGAAGGTGCACGCGAGGTGCGCACCCGGGGCAAACCGGGCTCCGACAACGTGCACGCAGCACCTTGGAGCACACTTCGAAGCACTCCCGGGTGCCCACCGGCGTTGCGCACCGTGGTGGGCAGCGAGGTGCGCACCTTTGATGCGCTGCCTTCACTAATTTCCAGAAAAAGGCAAAAAAAAATGAGATTTTAAAATTTCCGTTTTGAAAGATAGTGAAAAAAAAGGAACGCGGGTGCCATCTTGAGCCCGCCCTGGTGCGCAGCCCAGGCAAGGCATGCGCACCAAGGTGCCCACCCGAGGTGCACACCCGGGGCAAACCGGGCTCCGACTTCGTGCAGGCCGCACCTTGGAGCACACTTCGGAGCGCTCCTTGGTGCGCACCATGGTGCCCACCAGGGCGCGCAACCCAGCCAAGGTCTGCACACCAAGGTGCCCACCCCGGCGAAGGTGCACGCGAGGTGCGCACCCGGGGCAAACCGGGCTCCGACTTCGTGCACGCCATGGTGCCCACCGCGGCGAAGGTGCACGCGAGGTGCGCACCCGGGGCAAACCGGGCTCCGACTTCGTGCACGCCGCACCTTGGAGCACACTTCGGAGCGCTCCTTGGTGCGCACCATGGTGCCCACCAGGGCGCGCAACCCAGCCAAGGTGTGCGCACCAAGGTGCACGCGAGGTGCGCACCCGGGGCAAACCGGGGTCCGACTTCGTGCACGCCGCACCTTGGAGCACACATCGGAGCGCTCCCAGGTTCGCACCAGCGTTGCGCACCTTTGATGCGCTGCCTTCACTAATTTCCAGAAAAGGCAAAAAAAAACGAGATTTTAAAATTTCCGTTCTGAAAGATAGTGAAAAAAACGGAACGCGGGTGCCATCTTGAGCCCTTCCTGGTGCGCAGCCCAGGCAAGTTGTGCGCACCAA
>NW_026729333.1:62500-95000 GCF_030272615.1 Cryptomeria japonica
GGGATGTAGCAGAGATAGCAATCGGGGTGTGTGATGCAGAAGAGATAGCAATCGAGGTGTGCGGTGGGAAGGGCCCAGCAGCCAGAATGCATGAAGCGACGGATGAAGCAGTGATGACAACCGGGCTGTGAGGAGAGGAGGGATGCAGCCAAGAAAGCAATCAGGGCTCGAGGCAAGGGATGCATCAAGGATAGCAATCATGTTGTGAGGCGAGATTCCAAAGGCTAAACGTGAGAGGCTGCAGGGTCGACTCAGAGAGGTCTATGCATGTGAGAGGCTGAAAGCAAGGTCGACTCGGAGCGGTCTATGCATCGGGCGCGCTTGGGGCGACTACCAGTGCCAACCCCTTATCCCGCGACGCGTCCGACAAAGAGAACGTTCCAAGGCGGCAGAGGAGGTTACCAGCCGAAGGATGCAGTAGCAATAACAGGTATAGTTCCGCGGCGGCCGAGAAGACTCACCGCATAGGAATCGGGATGCGAGGCGAGGGATGCGGCGGGAAGGCCCCGACGGCTAAACGGAAGAGGCTGCAGGGCCGCCTCGGAATGGTCCAAGCATCGGATGCGATTGGGACGACTACCAGTGCCAACCCCTTATCCCGCGATGCGTCCGATACACAGATAGTTCCAAGGCGGCCGAGGAGCCTCACCGCATATCAATCGGGGTGCGAGGCGAGGGATGGGGCGGGAAGGCCCCAACGGCTAGACGGAAGAGGCTTCAGGGCCACCTCGGAATGGTCCAAGCATCGGACGCGCTTGGGGCGACTGCCAGTGCCAACCCCTTATCCCGCGATGCGTCCGATACACAGATGGTTCCAAGGCGGCCGAGGAGCCTCACCGCATAGCAATCGGGGGTGCGAGGCGAGGGATGGGGCGGGAAGGCCCCAACGGCTAGACGGAAGAGGCTTCAGGGCCGCCTAGGAATGGTCCAAGCATCGGACACGCTTGGGGCGACTACCAGTGACAGCCCCCTATCCCGCGATGCGTCCGATACGAAGATGGTTCCAAGGCGGCCGAGGAGCCTCACCGCATAGCAATCGGGGTGCGAGGTGGGGGATGCGGCGAGATGGCCCCAACGGCTAGACGGAAGAGGCCACAGGGCCGCGTCGGAATAGTCCAAGCATCGGACGCGCTTGGGGCGACTACCAGTGACAACCCCTTATCCCGCGATGCGTCCGATACGAAGATAGTTCCAAGGCGGCCGAGGAGCCTCACCGCATAGCAATCGGGGTGCGAGGTGGGGGATGCGGCGAGATGGCCCCAACGGCTAGACGGAAGAGGCTGCAGGGCCGCCTCGGAATAGTCCAAGCATCGGACGCGCTTGGGGCCACTACCAGTGACAACCCCTTATCCCGCGATGCGTCCGATACGAAGATAGTTCCAAGGCGGCCGAAGAGCCTCACCGCATAGCAATCGGGGTGCGAGGTGGGGGATGCGGCGAGATGGCCCCAACGGCTAGACGGAAGAGGCCACAGGGCCGCCTCGGAATAGTCCAAGCATCGGACGCGCTTGGGGCGACTACCAGTGACAACCCCTTATCCCGCGATGCGTCCGATACGAAGATAGTTCCCAGGCGGCCGAGGAGCCTCACCGCATAGCAATCGGGGTGCGAGGCGAGGGATGCGGCGAGATGGCCCCAAAGGCTAGACGGAAGAGGCTGCAGGGCTGCCTCGGAATAGTCCAAGCATCGGACGCGCTTGGGGCGACTACCACTGCCAACCCCTTATCCCGCGATGCGTCCGATACACAGATAGTTCCGAGGCGGCCGAGGAGGTGGGGGATGCAGCGAGATGGCCCCAACGGCTAGACGGAAGAGGCTGCAGGGCCGCCTCGGAATAGTCCAAGCATCGGACGCGCTTGGGGCGACTACCAGTGACAACCCCTTATCCCGCGATGCGTCCGATACACAGATAGTTCCGAGGCGGCCAAGGAGCCTCACCGCATAGCAATCGTGGTGCGAGGTGGGGGATGCGGCGAGATGGCCCCAACGGCTAGACGGAAGAGGCTGCAGGGCCGCCTCGGAATGGTCCAAGCATCGGATGCGCTTGGGGCGACTACCACTGCCAACCCCTTATCCCGCGATGCGTCCGATACACAGATAGTTCCAAGGCGGCCGAGGAGCCTCACAGCATAGCAATCGGGGTGCGAGGCGAGGGATGCGGCGAGAAAGCCCCAACGGCTAGAGGGAAGAGGCTTCAGGTCCGCCTCGGAATGGTCCAAGCATCGGACGCGCTTGGGGCGACTACCAGTGACAACCCCTTATCCCGCGACGCGTCCGATACACAGATAGTTCCAAGGCGGCCGAGGAGCCTCACCGCATAGCAATCGGGGTGCGAGGCGAGGGATGCGGCGAGAAGGACCCAACGGCTACACGGAAGAGGCTTCGGGGCCGCCTCGGAATGGTCCAAGCATCGGACGCGCTTGGGGCGACTACCAGTGACAACCCCTTATCCCGCGACGCGTCCGATACACAGATAGTTCCAAGGCGGCCGAGGAGCCTCACCGCATAGCAATCGGGGTGCGAGGCGAGGGATGCGGCGAGAAGGACCCAACGGCTAGACGGAAGAGGCTTCGGGGCCGCCTCGGAATGGTCCAAGCATCGGACGCGCTTGGGGCGACTACCAGTGACAACCCCTTATCCCGCGACGCGTCCGATACACAGATAGTTCCAAGGCGGCCGAGGAGCCTCACAGCATAGCAATCGGGGTGCGAGGCGAGGGATGCGGCGAGAAGGACCCAACGGCTAGACGGAAGAGGCTTCGGGTCCGCCTCGGAATGGTCCAAGCATCGGACGCGCTTGGGGCGACTACCAGTGACAACCCCTTATCCCGCGACGCGTCCGATACACAGATAGTTCCAAGGCGGCCGAGGAGCCTCACCGCATAGCAATCGGGGTGCGAGGCGAGGGATGCGGCGAGAAGGACCCAACGGCTAGACGGAAGAGGCTTCGGGTCCGCCTCGGAATGGTCCAAGCATCGGACGCGCTTGGGGCGACTACCAGTGACAACCCCTTATCCCGCGACGCGTCCGATACACAGATAGTTCCAAGGCGGCCGAGGAGCCTCACCGCATAGCAATCGGGGTGCGAGGCGAGGGATGCGGCGAGAAGGACCCAACGGCTAGACGGAAGAGGCTTCGGGTCCGCCTCGGAATGGTCCAAGCATCGGACGCGCTTGGGGCGACTACCAGTGACAACCCCTTATCCCGCGACGCGTCCGATACACAGATAGTTCCGAGGCGGCCGAGGAGCCTCACCGCATAGCAATCGGGGTGCGAGGCGAAGGATGCGGCGAGAAGGACCCAACGGCTAGACGGAAGAGGCTTCGGGTCCGCCTCGGAATGGTCCAAGCATCGGACGCGCTTGGGGCGACTACCAGTGACAACCCCTTATCCCGCGACGCGTCCGATACACAGATAGTTCCAAGGCGGCCGAGGAGCCTCACCGCATAGCAATCGGGGTGCGAGGCGAGGGATGCGGCGAGAAGGACCCAACGGCTAGACGGAAGAGGCTTCAGGGCCGCCTCGGAATGGTCCAAGCATCGAACGCGCTTGGGGCGACTACCAGTGACAACCCCTTATCCCGCGACGCGTCCGATACACAGATAGTTCCGAGGCGGCCGAGGAGCCTCACCGCATAGCAATCGGGGTGCGAGGCGAGGGATGCGGCGAGAAGGACCCAACGGCTAGACGGAAGAGGCTTCAGGGCCGCCTCGGAATGGTCCAAGCATCGGACGCGCTTGGGGCGACTACCAGTGACAACCCCTTATCCCGCGACGCGTCCGATACACAGATAGTTCCGAGGCGGCCGAGGAGCCTCACCGCATAGCAATCGGGGTGCGAGGCGAGGGATGCGGCGAGAAGGACCCAACGGCTAGACGGAAGAGGCTTCAGGGCCGCCTCGGAATGGTCCAAGCATCGGACGCGCTTGGGGCGACTACCAATGACAACCCCTTATCCCGCGACGCGTCCGATACACAGATAGTTCCGAGGCGGCCGAGGAGCCTCACCGCATAGCAATCGGGGTGCGAGGCGAGGGATGCGGCGAGAAGGACCCAACGGCTAGACGGAAGAGGCTTCAGGGCCGCCTCGGAATGGTCCAAGCATCGGACGCGCTTGGGGCGACTACCAGTGACAACCCCTTATCCCGCGACGCGTCCGATACACAGATAGTTCCGAGGCGGCCGAGGAGCCTCACCGCATAGCAATCGGGGTGCGAGGCGAGGGATGCGGCGAGAAGGACCCAACGGCTAGACGGAAGAGGCTTCAGGGCCGCCTCGGAATGGTCCAAGCATCGGACGCGCTTGGATGCGTCTGATACACAGATAGTTCCGAGGCGGCCGAGGAGCCTCACCGCATAGCAATCGGGTTGCGAGGCAGATTATTGGGAAGGGAACCCCCTGGGATGCGGCTCAAGCAGTGCCCAAAGGGACTGGAATGCGGAATCACATCGAGAGACCCAAATGCTATACGAGGGCTCAAATCGAATTATCGATTTGGCCACGACATGGACGCATCGGAACGACTACCTTTGCCGAACCACTCGCAATTGCATCCATACCGAAACCAATAGACATTTCCGTTAGAGCCCTCGCATAGCATTCGGGAATCTCGCATGCCCCTCTAAATCGACCAATGCTGGCGCTCAATGAAAATCCGAGCGCTACCACCGTTCGAGCGCCAGCATTGGTCGAGTTAGAGGGGCACGGGGGAGAATGCTCCAGTCAACACCTCCCCTATATAAGTTATTTGTCCGATTCTCGCACAACCGTAGTCTGCCTCGTCGAATCAAACAACGGTCCCAGATTCCGACTTCCGTTCCGTAGAGACCCAAAAGCTAGATGGAGGCTCGCAAGAAAGAGAGTCGGCGCATAGCAATCGGGTTTCTCGAACGTTTAGGGACCGAGCTCACTTGCGGATAGGGCAAAATCCGCCAAGCAACCCAAAAGCTAGACGGGGGCTCGAATCGAATCGCCTAGGCGGCCACAACAACGACGTGTTGGATCGACTACCAGTGCCAAACCATTCAGCAAGACTAGTCTGTGTCGAGGCCGGATAGAGATTCTCAGAGAGCGCCCGCATAGCATTTAGGAGACCTGCCGCGTCCCTCACACTCGACAAATGGTGGTGCACGTTTATAAATCCGAGCGATCCCAACCCTTTCAAGCACCAACATCGGTCGAGATAGAGGGGCACGGAGGGGGCTGCGTGAGACAACACAGTCCCCTATATAAGTTATTTGTCCGATTCTCACACATCCGAAGAATGGTCATCAAATCGGACAACAGCCCAAACTTCCGACTTCCGTCCCAGAAAGCCCAAGAGCTATCTAAAACGTTCATGGCCGGAACTCGATCGCGGCTATACCAGTCCGCCAAGCAACCCAAAAGCTAGACTGGAGCTCTAGTCGAATCACCTCTGTGGCCATTGCAAGGACGTGTTGGAGCGACTACCATTGCCGAACCATTCCGCAGGTCGAGTCCATACCAAGGCCGCATAGAGATTCACGATGAGCTCCTGCATAGCAATCAGGAGACTTGCCGTGTCCATCACAATCGATAAATCCTGGTGCAAGATTTTTGCATCCGAGCGCTCCAACCAGTCGAGCACCAGCATCAATCGACATAAACGGGCACGGGGGGAGGATGCTCGAGAACACTACCTCCCCTATATAAGTTATTTGTCCGATTCTCAAGCAGCCGAAGTCTGGTCATCGAATCGGGTCAAAGACCACAACTTCCGACTTTACCCACAATGCAAGTCATCGAATCGAACATCGGCCCCCGAGTCGGACTCCATGCGTATGTCAGGTCATCGGACCCAAATTCCGCCTTCCTGCGCATGGCGGGCCATCAATATCAACTCGGTCATCGGACCCAAACTCCGCCTTTTTGCGTATGGCACGCCTTCAAATCGGTCATCGGACCCAAATTCCGCCTTCCTGTGCATGGCGGGCCATCAACATCAACTCGGTCATCGGACCCAAATTCCGCCTTTCTGCGCATGGCACGCCATCAACTCGGTCATCGGACCCAAATTCCGCCTTCCTGCGCATGGCAGGTCATCGGACACAAATTCAGACCTCGCCAATATGCCTACGTATCGAATCGGTCATCGGACCCAACTTCCGACTTCATCCATACTGTAGGGTCTTTGAGGTTGGCGCGGTGCGCTCAACCCAGGGAGTCGACCCATCGAAGCATACACCTCCCCTATATAAGCTATTTGTCCGATTCCCACACCTGTGTAGTTTGCACCTCTGACCAGGACATCGACCCCAACTTCCGAACTCGACTGCAACGACGGCACCAGCGCCTTGGTGCGCACCTTGCGACGCACAGTCCCAACATTCGCCTTCCTGCACATGGCAGGTCATCGGACCCAAATTCCGACCTCGCGAGTATGCCTACATATCGAATCGGTCATCGGACCCAACTTCCGACTTCATCCATACCGTAGGGTCTTTGAGGTTGGCGCGGTGCGCTCAACCCGGGGAGTCGACCCAACGAAGCATACACCTCCCCTATATAAGCTATTTGTCCGATTCCCACACCTGTGTAGTTTGCACCTCCGATCAAGACATCGACCCCAACTTCCGAACTCGCCTCCAACGACCGAACCAGCGCCTTGGTGCGCACCTTGCAACGCACAGTGCCAACATTCGCCTTCCTGCACGTGGCAGGTCATCGGACCCAAATTCCGACCTCGCGAGTATGCCTACATATCGAATCGGTCATCGGACCCAACTTCCGACTTCATCCATACCGTAGGGTCTTTGAGGTTGGCGCGGTGCGCTCAACCCGGGGAGTCGACCCAACGAAGCATACACCTCCCCTATATAAGCTATTTGTCCGATTCCCACACCTGTGTAGCTTGCACCTCCGATCAGGACATCGACCCCAACTTCCGAACTCGACTAAAAAGACCGCACCAGCGCCTTGGTGTGCACCTTGCAACGCACAGTGTCAACATTCGCCTTCCTGCACATGGCAGGTCATCGGACCCAAATTCCGACCTCATGAGCATACCTACTAATCGAATCGGTCATCGGACCCAACTTCCGACTTCATCCATACCGTAGGGTCTTTGAGGTTGGCGCGGTGCGCTCAACCTGGGGAGTCGACCCATCGAAGCATACACCTCCCCTATATAAGCTATTTGTCCGATTCCGACACCTGTGTAGTTTGCACCTCCGCTCAGGACATCGACCCCAACTTCCGAACTCGCCTGCAACGACCGAACCAGCGCCTTGGTGCGCACCAAAAGTGCGCACTTTTGGAGGGCACTTTTCTGCGCTCCAAAGGTGCGCACTTTTGGAGGGCACTTTTTGGAGGGCACTTTTCTGCGCTCCAAAGGTGCGCACTTTTGGAGGGCACTTTTTGGAGGGCACTTTTCTGCGCTCCAAAGGTGCGCACTTTTGGAGGGCACTTTTTGGAGGGCACTTTTCTGCGCTCCAAAGGTGCGCACTTTTGGAGGGCACTTTTTGGAGGGCACTTTTCTGCGCTCCAAAGGTGCGCACTTTTGGAGGGCACTTTTTGGAGGGCACTTTTCTGCGCTCCAAAGGTGCGCACTTTTGGAGGGCACTTTTTGGAGGGCACTTTTCTGCGCTCCAAAGGTGCGCACTTTTGGAGGGCACTTTTTGGAGGGCACTTTTCTGCGCTCCAAAGGTGCGCACTTTTGGAGGGCACTTTTTGGAGGGCACTTTTCTGCGCTCCAAAGGTGCGCACTTTTGGAGGGCACTTTTTGGAGGGCACTTTTCTGCGCTCCAAAGGTGCGCACTTTTGGAGGGCACTTTTGTGCACTCCAAAGGTGCGCACTTTTGGAGGGCACTTTTCCTGTGCTCCAAAGGTGCACACCTAGGTGAGCACCTTCGACCACACCTTGTAGCACACCAAACTCTGACTTTCGACTTCATCCGCAATGCAGGGTCTTTGAGGTTGGCGCAATGCGCACAACCAGGGGAGTCGACCCATCAAACCCAACACCTCCCCTATATAAGCTATTTGTCTGATTCTCATACATGCGTAGCCTGCAGGAGCAATTAGGACATCGACCCCAACTTTCGGCTTCTAAACGAAAACAAGGTCTTTGAGGTTGGTGTAATGCGAACAACTAGGGGAGTCAACCCATCAAACCCAACACCTCCCCTATATAAGCTATTTGTCTGATTCTCATACATGTGTAGTCTACAGGAGCAATTAGGACATCGACCCCAACTTTTGACTTCTTAACGAAAACAAGGTCTTTGAGGTTGACGTAATGCGCACAACCAGGGGAGTCGACCCATCAAACCCAACACCTCCCCTATATAAGCTATTTGTCCGATTCTCATACATGTGTAGCCTGCAGGAGCCATTAGGACATTGACCCCAACTTTTGACTTCTTAACGAAAACAAGGTCTTTGAGGTTGGCGTAATGCGCACAACCAAGGGAGTTGACCCATCAAACCCAACACCTCCCCTATATAAGCTATTTGTCTGATTCTCATACATGTGTAGCCTGCAACAACGATTAGGACATCCACCCCAACTTCTGAATTCGTCTGCGTTGACCGCACCAAAGGTGCACGCCTTGGTGCTCACCAAAATCCGACTTCCGACTTCTTCTGCTATGCGGGGTCTTTGAGGTTGGCGCAGTGCGCACAACCAGGGGAGTCAACCCACCGAATGCAACACCTCCCCTATATAAGCTATTTGTCTGATTCTCATACATGCGTAGACTGCAGCAATGATTAGGACATCCACCCCAACTTTTGACTTCTTAAACAAGACAGGGTCTTTGAAGTTGGTGCAGTGCACACAACCAGGGGAGTCGACCCATCAAACGCAACACCTCCCCTATATAAAGCTATTTGTCCGATTCTCATACGTGTAGTCTGCAGCAGCGATTAGGACATCGACCCCAACTTCCGAATTCGTTTGCATTGACCGCACCAAAGGTGCACGCCTTGGTGTGCACCCTGGAGTGCACTTTGGTGCTCACCTCGGTGCACACTTTGGTGTGCACCTCGGTGTGCACCAAAGGTGCGCACCTTGGAGCGCACCAAAGGTGTACACTTTGGAGCGCACCACATAGGGTCTTTGAGAGGTTGGCGCAGTGCGCACACCAAGGTGGGTGTTGAGGTGCGTGCCGAGGTGGGTGGGTGCTAGGGTGCGCTCCATGGTGGGTGCCAGGGTGGGTGCGTGCTAGGGTGGATTCCAAAGAGGGTCATAGGGTGGGTGCCAAGGTGGGTTGGTGATATAGTGGGTTCAAAGGTGGGTACTAGGGTGGGTTCCAAGGTGGGTCACAAGTTGGGTGCCAGGATGCGTGGGTGTTAGGTTGGGTGCCAAGGTGGGCTCCTGCGTGGGTGGGTGCTAGGGTGGGTTTCAAGGTGGACGCGAGGGCGGGTGCCAAGGTGGGTAACAAGTTGGGTGTTAGGATGGGTGAGTGCTAGAGTGGGTGCCAAGGTGGGTGGGTGCTAAGGTGGATGCCAAGGTGGTTCACAGGGTGGGTGGGTTCTAGGGTGAGTTCCAAGGTGGGTCACAGGTTCAGTGCTAGGGTGGGTGTCAAGGCGGGTGTCGAGGTGCCTGGGTGCTAGGGTGTGGATGCCAATGTGGGTCATAGGGTGGGTACTAGGGTGGGCTGCAATGTGGGTGCCAAGGTGGGTAACATGCTCGGTGGGTTCTAAATTGGGTGCCAGGGTGGGTGTGCACCCACCTTGCCCGAGGTGGGTGCCAAGGTGCCAGTGTGGGTGGGTGCTAAGGTGGATGCCAAGGTGGGTGAGAAGGTGGGTGATAGGTTGAGTGGTAGGATGGGTGGGTGCCAAGATGGGTCACAGGGTGGGTGCAAGGGTGGGTAGGTGCTAGGGTTGGTGTCAGGGTGGGTGGGTGCTAGGTTGGGTTCCAAGGTGGGTGCGAGGGTGAGTGTCAAGGTGGGTCACAGGTTAGGTGCTAGGATGGGTGAGTGCTAGGGTGCAAAGGTGCCAGGGTGGGTGCTAGGATGGGTCGATGCTAGGGTGAGTGGCAAGGTGGGTCCACAAGTGTCAAGGTGGGTGCCGAGGTGGGTGCCAAGTCGGCGACTGCTATGGTGGATGCCAAGGTGGGTCACGGGGTGGGTGCCAAGTTGCTAGGTTGGGTTCCAAGGTGGGTGCCAACGTGGGTGCTAGGGTGCGTGGGTTAAAGGGTGTGTCACAACGTGGGTGCCAGGATGGGTGCGCACCCACACTGGCCAAGACGGGTGCGGGTGCAAGGTTGGGTTCCAAGCCCGGTCACAGGCTGGGTGCTAGGATGGGTGGGTGCCAAGGTGGGCACCAGGGTGGGTGCACCCACCCTGGCCAAGGTGGGTCACGGGGTGGGTCCTAGGGTGGGTAACGGGGTGGGTACTAAGGTGCGTGCCAAGGTGGGTCATAGGGTGGGTGCCAAGGTGGGCACCAGGGTGGGTGTGCACCAACCCTAGCCAGGGTAGGTCACGGGGTGGTTGTCGGGGTGGGCGTCAAGGAGCCAAGGTGGGTGGCAAGTAGCCAAGTTGCGTGCCAAGGTGGGTGTCGGGGTGGGTGCCAAGGATCCAAGGTGGGTGCCAAGGAACCAAGGTGGGTGTCTGGGTGGGTGCCGAGGTGGGAGCCAGGGTGGGTCCCAAGGTGAGTGCAAAGGTGGGTGCCAGGGTCAAGGTGAGTGCCAATGTGGGTTCCAAGGTGCCAGGGTCAGGGTGAGTGCCAATGTGGGTTCAAAGGTGCTAAGTTGGGTGCGAGGTTGGGTGCGAGGGTGGGTGGGTGCCAAGGTGTGCTAGGTGGAAGCCCGGGTGGGTCGGCATCCCATGGGTGTCGAGTTGGGTGCCTGATGGGTGCTTCTTGTCAAGTTTTAGTCGTCGGGACTCATTTCGAGCCTTAGAGGTCGTTTCTTGTCCGGTTGCCCTGTCTTCGACCTGGGAACCCAATTTTGGTCCTCGGGTCCCATTTTTTTTTGTCTCGCATCCCACTTTTGGCCTGTGGCCTTTTCGGGGTCGATTCTCGTTTTGGGCATCAGAGCATGTTTCTTCTCCTAAAACCCAATATTTGTTTATTAAGTCTCGGAACACATTTTTGTTCTCGTGGACCCATCATGGGTCTTGGAACGCATTTGTGGTCCTTGGGTCCCATTTTGCATCCCGAAACTTGTGTTTTGGTGCTTGATCCCTATTTTGGGTGCCCACCTTGCACCAAGTGCGCACCCGGGGCAAACCGAGCGCCTTGGTGCACCGGGGCAAGATCGAGCGTGCACCCGAGGCGCCCCGAACATGCACCAAGGTGCACTCGGCCCACATGTGAGCGCAGGTCGTTGCGCCCGAGGTGGTGTGTGGGCACCGCGTTGCAGACGGGACACTGCACGCACACGACGCCCCCTCCAGGTGCACGCACGTAGGCCGGGCCGGGTGCACACCCGACGCCCTAGCAAGGTGCGCGCACCCGGGCAGGGCTCACACTTGGCGAACGGGGCGCACTTCGCGAGGGAGGGTGTGCACCTCGACGGGGGTGGGTGGCCGGGGTGGATTCGCACGTGGGTCGCGGTTTGCTAAGTACACACTGCGACAAGCTCATAACGGGTGCGATCATACCAGCATTAGTGCACCGGATCCCATCAGAACTCCGCAGTTAAGCGCGCTTGGGCCGGAGTAGTACTGGGATGGGTGACCTCCCGGGAAGTCCCGGTGTTGCACCCTTTTTTAGTTTTTCGCCGGGCGTCGCAATGCTATTTGAATAAACCTTTTGCCCGTTTGCGTTCTCGTCGGGGCCGGGCCGGGCCGGGGTGCGCTGCCCGCACTACCGCGCGCGCGGGGGCGACACCGAGCGCGCACCCGAGGCACCCCGAGCACACAGGCCACGGTGCAACCCGGGCGTTGTGCGCGCACCCCGGTGCGCCCGAGGTGCTGCGCGCGCACCCAGGTGAAATCGGTGTGCACCTCGGCCAGTGCGCGCTCGGTCGAGTCGCGCACGTTGGCCAAGGTGCACGGTGATGTTTCTTACTCTAAGGTTCCGCACCAGACGCCCGGGACAGGTGAGCGAAGCTGGGCGGGGCCGGGTGCGCGGCCGGGGCAGGTGCACGCAGCTGGAGAGAGCTTTGGAGCACACTTCGGAGCGCACCAATGATGCGCTCCATTCAAAAGTTTCCTGAAAAGGCAAAAAAAGTTGAGATTATAGAATTTCCCACTTGAGAGATTGTAAAAAAAAAAAATTTAAAATGAAGGAAACGCGGGTGCCAAGGTGTGCGCAGCCCAGCCAAGGTGTGCGCACCAAGGCGCCCACCCTGGCGAAGGTGCACGCAAGGTGCGCACCCGAGGCAAACCGGACAATTAACCCAACTTTCGACTTCGCGCGCACCTTGGAGCGCACTTCGGAGCGCTCCTTGGTGCGCACCAATCTTGGGCACCTCGGAGTGCACCATGGCGCCCACCAAGGTGCGCACCCGGGGCAAACCGAGCTCCGACTTCGTGCGCACCTTGGAGCGCACGAAAGGTGCGCACCATGGCGCCCACCAAGGTGCGCAGCCCAGCCAAGGCGTGCGCATCAAGGTGCGCACCCTGGCGAAGGTGCGCACCCGGGGCAAACCGAGCTCCGACTTCGTGCGCACCTTGGAGCGCACAAAAGGTGCGCAACCCAGCCAAGGTGTGCGCACCCCGGTCAAACCGAGCTCCGAATCGTGCGCACCAGAGGTGCACGCCATCGTGCGCACCTTGGAGCACACTTCGGAGCCCTCCTTGGTGCGCGCCGATGTTGCGCACCTCGGAGCGCACCCGGGGAAAACAATGCAATTAACCCGACTTTCGACTTCGTGGGCACCTCGGAGCGCTCTCGGGTTCGCACCTCGGAGCACACCGAGGTGCGCACCTTTGATGCGCTGCCTTCACCAATTTCCAGAAAAGGCAAGAAAACATTGAGAAGGTGTGCGCACCGAGGTGCCCACCCTGGCGAAGGTGCACGCGAGGTGCGCACCCGGGGCAAACCGGGCTCCGACTTCGTGCACGCCGCACCTTGGAGCACACTTCGGAGCGCTCCTTGGTGCGCACCAGGGCGCGCAACCCAGCCGAGGTGCCCACCCCGGCGAAGGTGCACGCGAGGTGCGCACCCGGGGCAAACCGGGCTCCGACTTCGTGCACGCCATGGTGCCCACCGCGGCGAAGGTGCACGCGAGGTGCGCACCCGGGGCAAACCGGGCTCCGACTTCGTGCACGCCGCACCTTGGAGCACACTTCGGAGCGCTCCTTGGTGCGCACCATGGTGCCCACCAGGGCGCGCAACCCCGCCGAAGGTGCACGCGAGGTGCGCACCCGGGGCAAACCGGGCTCCGACTTCGTGCACGCCGCACCTTGGAGCACACTTCGGAGCGCTCCTTGGTGCGCACCATGGTGCCCACCAGGGCGCGCAACCCCGCCGAAGGTGCACGCGAGGTGCGCACCCGGGGCAAACCGGGCTCCGACTTCGTGCACGCCATGGTGCGCACCGCGGCGAAGGTGCGCACCCGGGGCAAACCGGGCTCCGACTTCGTGCACGCCGCACCTTGGAGCACACTTCGGAGCGCTCCTTGGTGCGCACCAGGGCGCGCAACCCAGCCGAGGTGCCCACCCCGGCGAAGGTGCACGCGAGGTGCGTACCCGGGGCAAACCGGGCTCCGACTTCGTGCACGCCGCACCTTGGAGCACACTTCGGAGCGCTCCTTGGTGCGCACCATGGTGCCCACCAGGCCGCGCAACCCAGCCAAGGTGTGCGCACCAAGGTGCACGCGAGGTGCGCACCCGGGGCAAACCGGGGTCCGACTTCGTGCACGCCGCACCTTGGAGCACACATCGGGGCGCTCCCGGGTTCGCACCGGCGTTGCGCACCGTGGTGGGCACCTCGGAGCACACCAAGGTGGGCAGCGAGGTGCGCACCTTTGATGCGATGCCTTCACTAATTTCCATAAAAGGCAAAAAAAAAACGAGATTTTAAAATTTCCGTTTTGAAAGATAGTGAGAAAAAGGGAATGCTGGTGCCATCTTGAGCCCGCCCTGGTGCGCAGCCCAGCCAAGGTGTGCGCACCAAGGTGCCCACCCTGGCGAAGGTGCGCGCCCGGGCAATTAATCCAACTTCCAACTTCGCGCGCGCCAGGGTGGGAGCGCACCCAACAACCGGGCCTGGGAAGAGCCAATGCGAGAAACCCCACCAAACGCTCTGACAAAAAAAGAGGGGGCGCTCCAGTAACCCCGCTTCGGAGCGCACCCTGGGCAAACCCAGCCAAGGTGCCCACCCCGGCCAAGGTGCAGGCGAGGTGCGCACCCGGGGCAAACCGGGCTCCGACAACGTGCACGCCGCACCTTGGAGCACACTTCGTAGCGCTCCCGGGTGCGCACCTCAGAGCACACCAAGGTGGGCAGTGAGGTGCGCACCTTTGATGCGCTGCCTTCACTAATTTCCAGAAAAGGCAAAAAAAAAAGGAGATTTTAAAATTTCCGTTTTGAAAGATAGTGAAAAAAACGGAACGCGCGTGCCATCTTGAGCCCGCCCTGGTGCGCAGCCCAGGTAAGGTGCCCACCCTGGCAAAGGTGCGCACCCGGGCAATTAACCCTACTTCCGACTTCGTGCGCGCCAGGGTGGCAACCGGGCCTCGGAAGAGCCAATGCGAGAAACCCCACCAAACGCTCCGACAAAAAAAGAGGCGGCGCTCCAATAACCCCGCTTCGGAGCGCAGCCGGGGCAAACCCAGCCAAGGTGCCCACCCCGACGAAGGTGCACGCGAGGTGCGCACCCGGGGCAAACCGGGCTCCGACAACGTGCACGCAGCACCTTGGAGCACACTTCGAAGCACTCCCGGGTGCCCACCGGCGTTGCGCACCGTGGTGGGCAGCGAGGTGCGCACCTTTGATGCGCTGCCTTCACTAATTTCCAGAAAAAGGCAAAAAAAAATGAGATTTTAAAATTTCCGTTTTGAAAGATAGTGAAAAAAAAGGAACGCGGGTGCCATCTTGAGCCCGCCCTGGTGCGCAGCCCAGGCAAGGCATGCGCACCAAGGTGCCCACCCGAGGTGCACACCCGGGGCAAACCGGGCTCCGACTTCGTGCAGGCCGCACCTTGGAGCACACTTCGGAGCGCTCCTTGGTGCGCACCATGGTGCCCACCAGGGCGCGCAACCCAGCCAAGGTCTGCACACCAAGGTGCCCACCCCGGCGAAGGTGCACGCGAGGTGCGCACCCGGGGCAAACCGGGCTCCGACTTTGTGCACGCCATGGTGCCCACCGCGGCGAAGGTGCACGCGAGGTGCGCACCCGGGGCAAACCGGGCTCCGACTTCGTGCACGCCGCACCTTGGAGCACACTTCGGAGCGCTCCTTGGTGCGCACCATGGTGCCCACCAGGGCGCGCAACCCAGCCAAGGTGTGCGCACCAAGGTGCACGCGAGGTGCGCACCCGGGGCAAACCGGGGTCCGACTTCGTGCACGCCGCACCTTGGAGCACACATCGGAGCGCTCCCAGGTTCGCACCAGCGTTGCGCACCTTTGATGCGCTGCCTTCACTAATTTCCAGAAAAGGCAAAAAAAAACGAGATTTTAAAATTTCCGTTCTGAAAGATAGTGAAAAAAACGGAACGCGGGTGCCATCTTGAGCCCTTCCTGGTGCGCAGCCCAGGCAAGTTGTGCGCACCAAGGTGCCCACCCTGGCGGAGGTGCGCGCCCGGGGCAATCCGGGCTCCGACTTCGTGCACTGCATGGTGCCCACCAAGGCGCGCAACCCAGCCAAGGTGCCCACCGCAGCGAAGGTGCACGCGAGGTGCGCACCCGAGGTGCACACCCGGGGCAAACCGGGCTCCGACTTCGTGCACGCCGCACCTTGGAGCACACTTCAGAGCGCTCCTTGGTGCGCACCAGGGCGCGCAACCCAGCCGAGGTGCCCACCCCGGCGAAGGTGCACGCGAGGTGCGCACCCGGGGCAAACCGGGCTCCGACTTCGTGCACGCCATGGTGCCCACCGCGGCGAAGGTGCGCACCCGGGGCAAACCGGGCTCCGACTTCGTGCACGCCGCACCTTGGAGCACACTTCGGAGCGCTCCTTGGTGCGCACCATGGTGCCCACCAGGCCGCGCAACCCAGCCAAGGTGTGCGCACCAAGGTGCACGCGAGGTGCGCACCCGGGGCAAACCGGGGTCCGACTTCGTGCACGCCGCACCTTGGAGCACACATCGGGGCGCTCCCGGGTTCGCACCGGCGTTGCGCACCGTGGTGGGCACCTCGGAGCACACCAAGGTGGGCAGCGAGGTGCGCACCTTTGATGCGATGCCTTCACTAATTTCCATAAAAGGCAAAAAAAAAACGAGATTTTAAAATTTCCGTTTTGAAAGATAGTGAGAAAAAGGGAATGCTGGTGCCATCTTGAGCCCGCCCTGGTGCGCAGCCCAGCCAAGGTTTGCGCACCAAGGTGCCCACCCTGGCGAAGGTGCGCGCCCGGGCAATTAACCCAACTTCCAACTTCGCGCGCGCCAGGGTGGGAGCGCACCCAACAACCGGGCCTGGGAAGAGCCAATGCGAGAAACCCCACCAAACTCTCTGACAAAAAAAGAGGGGGCGCTCCAGTAACCCCGCTTCGGAGCGCACCCTGGGCAAACCCAGCCAAGGTGCCCACCCCGGCCAAGGTGCAGGCGAGGTGCGCACCCGGGGCAAACCGGGCTCCGACAACGTGCACGCCGCACCTTGGAGCACACTTCGTAGCGCTCCCGGGTGCGCACCTCAGAGCACACCAAGGTGGGCAGCGAGGTGCGCACCTTTGATGCGCTGCCTTCACTAATTTCCAGAAAAGGCAAAAAAAAAAGGAGATTTTAAAATTTCCGTTTTGAAAGATAGTGAAAAAAACGGAACGCGCGTGCCATCTTGAGCCCGCCCTGGTGCGCAGCCCAGGTAAGGTGCCACCCTGGCAAAGGTGCGCACCCGGGCAATTAACCCTACTTCCGACTTCGTGCGCGCCAGGGTGGCAACCGGGCCTCGGAAGAGCCAATGCGAGAAACCCCACCAAACGCTCCGACAAAAAAAGAGGCGGCGCTCCAATAACCCCGCTTCGGAGCGCAGCCGGGGCAAACCAAGCCAAGGTGCCCACCCCGACGAAGGTGCACGCGAGGTGCGCACCCGGGGCAAACCGGGCTCCGACAACGTGCACGCAGCACCTTGGAGCACACTTCGAAGCACTCCCGGGTGCCCACCGGCGTTGCGCACCGTGGTGGGCAGCGAGGTGCGCACCTTTGATGCGCTGCCTTCACTAATTTCCAGAAAAAGGCAAAAAAAAATGAGATTTTAAAATTTCCGTTTTGAAAGATAGTGAAAAAAAAGGAACGCGGGTGCCATCTTGAGCCCGCCCTGGTGCGCAGCCCAGGCAAGGCATGCGCACCAAGGTGCCCACCCGAGGTGCACACCCGGGGCAAACCGGGCTCCGACTTCGTGCAGGCCGCACCTTGGAGCACACTTCGGAGCGCTCCTTGGTGCGCACCATGGTGCCCACCAGGGCGCACCCGAGGCAAACCGGGCTCCGACTTCGTGCACGCCGCACCTTGGAGCACACATCGGAGCGCTCCCAGGTTCGCACCAGCGTTGCGCACCTTTGATGCGCTGCCTTCACTAATTTCCAGAAAAGGCAAAAAAAAACGATATTTTAAAATTTCCGTTCTGAAAGATAGTGAAAAAAACGGAACGCGGGTGCCATCTTGAGCCCTTCCTGATGCGCAGCCCAGGCAAGTTGTGCGCACCAAGGTGCCCACCCTGGCGGAGGTGCGCGCCCGGGGCAAACCGGGCTCCGACTTCGTGCACTGCATGGTGCCCACCAAGGCGCGCAACCCAGCCAAGGTGCCCACCGCAGCGAAGGTGCACGCGAGGTGCGCACCCGAGGTGCACACCCGGGGCAAACCGGGCTCCGACTTCGTGCACGCCGCACCTTGGAGCACACTTCAGAGCGCTCCTTGGTACGCACCAGGGCGCGCAACCCAGCCAAGGTGCTCACCCCGGCGAAGGTGCACGCGAGGTGCGCACCCGGGGCAAACCGGGCTCGGACTTCGTGCACGCCGCACCTTGGAGCACACATCGGAGCGCTCCCGGGTTCGCACCAGCATTGCGCACCTTTGATGCGCTGCCTTCACTAATTTCCAGAAAAGGCAAAAAAAAGAAAAAAATGAGATTTTAAAATTTCCGTTTTGAAAGATAGTGAAAAAAACGGAACGCGGGTGCCATCTTGAGCCCGCCCTGGTGTGCAGCCCAGGCAAGTTGTGCGCACCAAGGCACCCACCCTGGCCAAGGTGGGTCACGGGGTGGGTCCTAGGGTGGGTAACGGGGTGGGTACTAAGGTGCGTGCCAAGGTGGGTCATAGGGTGGGTGCCAAGGTGGGCACCAGGGTGGGTGTGCACCAACCCTAGCCAGGGTAGGTCACGGGGTGGTTGTCGGGGTGGGCGTCAAGGAGCCAAGGTGGGTGGCAAGTAGCCAAGTTGCGTGCCAAGGTGGGTGTCGGGGTGGGTGCCAAGGATCCAAGGTGGGTGCCAAGGAACCAAGGTGGGTGTCTGGGTGGGTGCCGAGGTGGGAGCCAGGGTGGGTCCCAAGGTGAGTGCAAAGGTGGGTGCCAGGGTCAAGGTGAGTGCCAATGTGGGTTCCAAGGTGCCAGGGTCAGGGTGAGTGCCAATGTGGGTTCAAAGGTGCTAAGTTGGGTGCGAGGTTGGGTGCGAGGGTGGGTGGGTGCCAAGGTGTGCTAGGTGGAAGCCCGGGTGGGTCGGCATCCCATGGGTGTCGAGTTGGGTGCCTGATGGGTGCTTCTTGTCAAGTTTTAGTCGTCGGGACTCATTTCGAGCCTTAGAGGTCGTTTCTTGTCCGGTTGCCCTGTCTTCGACCTGGGAACCCAATTTTGGTCCTCGGGTCCCATTTTTTTTTGTCTCGCATCCCACTTTTGGCCTGTGGCCTTTTCGGGGTCGATTCTCGTTTTGGGCATCAGAGCATGTTTCTTCTCCTAAAACCCAATATTTGTTTATTAAGTCTCGGAACACATTTTTGTTCTCGTGGACCCATCATGGGTCTTGGAACGCATTTGTGGTCCTTGGGTCCCATTTTGCATCCCGAAACTTGTGTTTTGGTGCTTGATCCCTATTTTGGGTGCCCACCTTGCACCAAGTGCGCACCCGGGGCAAACCGAGCGCCTTGGTGCACCGGGGCAAGATCGAGCGTGCACCCGAGGCGCCCCGAACATGCACCAAGGTGCACTCGGCCCACATGTGAGCGCAGGTCGTTGCGCCCGAGGTGGTGTGTGGGCACCGCGTTGCAGACGGGACACTGCACGCACACGACGCCCCCTACAGGTGCACGCACGTAGGCCGGGCCGGGTGCACACCCGACGCCCTAGCAAGGTGCGCGCACCCGGGCAGGGCTCACACTTGGCGAACGGGGCGCACTTCGCGAGGGAGGGTGTGCACCTCGACGGGGGTGGGTGGCCGGGGTGGATTCGCACGTGGGTCGCGGTTTGCTAAGTACACACTGCGACAAGCTCATAACGGGTGCGATCATACCAGCGTTAGTGCACCGGATCCCATCAGAACTCCGCAGTTAAGCGCGCTTGGGCCGGAGTAGTACTGGGATGGGTGACCTCCCGGGAAGTCCCGGTGTTGCACCCTTTTTTAGTTTTTCGCCGGGCATCGCAATGCTATTTGAATAAACCTTTTGCCCGTTTGCGTTCTCGTCGGGGCCGGGCCGGGCCGGGGTGCGCTGCCCGCACTACCGCGCGCGCGGGGGCGACACCGAGCGCGCACCCGAGGCGCCCCGAGCACACAGGCCACGGTGCAACCCGGGCGTTGTGCGCGCACCCCGGTGCGCCCGAGGTGCTGCGCGCGCACCCAGGTGAAATCGGTGTGCACCTCGGCCAGTGCGCGCTCGGTCGAGTCGCGCACGTTGGCCAAGGTGCACGGTGATGTTTCTTACTCTAAGGTTCCGCACCAGACGCCCGGGACAGGTGAGCGAAGCTGGGCGGGGCCGGGTGCGCGGCCGGGGCAGGTGCACGCAGCTGGAGAGAGCTTTGGAGCACACTTCGGAGCGCACCAATGATGCGCTCCATTCAAAAGTTTCCTGAAAAGGCAAAAAAAGTTGAGATTATAGAATTTCCCACTTGAGAGATTGTAAAAAAAAAAAATTTAAAATGAAGGAAACGCGGGTGCCAAGGTGTGCGCAGCCCAGCCAAGGTGTGCGCACCAAGGCGCCCACCCTGGCGAAGGTGCACGCAAGGTGCGCACCCGAGGCAAACCGGACAATTAACCCAACTTTCGACTTCGCGCGCACCTTGGAGCGCACTTCGGAGCGCTCCTTGGTGCGCACCAATCTTGGGCACCTCGGAGTGCACCATGGCGCCCACCAAGGTGCGCACCCGGGGCAAACCGAGCTCCGACTTCGTGCGCACCTTGGAGCGCACGAAAGGTGCGCACCATGGCGCCCACCAAGGTGCGCAGCCCAGCCAAGGCGTGCGCATCAAGGTGCGCACCCTGGCGAAGGTGCGCACCCGGGGCAAACCGAGCTCCGACTTCGTGCGCACCTTGGAGCGCACAAAAGGTGCGCAACCCAGCCAAGGTGTGCGCACCCCGGTCAAACCGAGCTCCGAATCGTGCGCACCAGAGGTGCACGCCATCGTGCGCACCTTGGAGCACACTTCGGAGCCCTCCTTGGTGCGCGCCGATGTTGCGCACCTCGGAGCGCACCCGGGGAAAACAATGCAATTAACCCGACTTTCGACTTCGTGGGCACCTCGGAGCGCTCTCGGGTTCGCACCTCGGAGCACACCGAGGTGCGCACCTTTGATGCGCTGCCTTCACCAATTTCCAGAAAAGGCAAGAAAACATTGAGAAGGTGTGCGCACCGAGGTGCCCACCCTGGCGAAGGTGCACGCGAGGTGCGCACCCGGGGCAAACCGGGCTCCGACTTCGTGCACGCCGCACCTTGGAGCACACTTCGGAGCGCTCCTTGGTGCGCACCAGGGCGCGCAACCCAGCCGAGGTGCCCACCCCGGCGAAGGTGCACGCGAGGTGCGCACCCGGGGCAAACCGGGCTCCGACTTCGTGCACGCCATGGTGCCCACCGCGGCGAAGGTGCACGCGAGGTGCGCACCCGGGGCAAACCGGGCTCCGACTTCGTGCACGCCGCACCTTGGAGCACACTTCGGAGCGCTCCTTGGTGCGCACCATGGTGCCCACCAGGGCGCGCAACCCCGCCGAAGGTGCACGCGAGGTGCGCACCCGGGGCAAACCGGGCTCCGACTTCGTGCACGCCGCACCTTGGAGCACACTTCGGAGCGCTCCTTGGTGCGCACCATGGTGCCCACCAGGGCGCGCAACCCCGCCGAAGGTGCACGCGAGGTGCGCACCCGGGGCAAACCGGGCTCCGACTTCGTGCACGCCGCACCTTGGAGCACACTTCGGAGCGCTCCTTGGTGCGCACCAGGGCGCGCAACCCAGCCGAGGTGCCCACCCCGGCGAAGGTGCACGCGAGGTGCGTACCCGGGGCAAACCGGGCTCCGACTTCGTGCACGCCGCACCTTGGAGCACACTTCGGAGCGCTCCTTGGTGCGCACCATGGTGCCCACCAGGCCGCGCAACCCAGCCAAGGTGTGCGCACCAAGGTGCACGCGAGGTGCGCACCCGGGGCAAACCGGGGTCCGACTTCGTGCACGCCGCACCTTGGAGCACACATCGGGGCGCTCCCGGGTTCGCACCGGCGTTGCGCACCGTGGTGGGCACCTCGGAGCACACCAAGGTGGGCAGCGAGGTGCGCACCTTTGATGCGATGCCTTCACTAATTTCCATAAAAGGCAAAAAAAAAACGAGATTTTAAAATTTCCGTTTTGAAAGATAGTGAGAAAAAGGGAATGCTGGTGCCATCTTGAGCCCGCCCTGGTGCGCAGCCCAGCCAAGGTGTGCGCACCAAGGTGCCCACCCTGGCGAAGGTGCGCGCCCGGGCAATTAACCCAACTTCCAACTTCGCGCGCGCCAGGGTGGGAGCGCACCCAACAACCGGGCCTGGGAAGAGCCAATGCGAGAAACCCCACCAAACGCTCTGACAAAAAAAGAGGGGGCGCTCCAGTAACCCCGCTTCGGAGCGCACCCTGGGCAAACCCAGCCAAGGTGCCCACCCCGGCCAAGGTGCAGGCGAGGTGCGCACCCGGGGCAAACCGGGCTCCGACAACGTGCACGCCGCACCTTGGAGCACACTTCGTAGCGCTCCCGGGTGCGCACCTCAGAGCACACCAAGGTGGGCAGCGAGGTGCGCACCTTTGATGCGCTGCCTTCACTAATTTCCAGAAAAGGCAAAAAAAAAAGGAGATTTTAAAATTTCCGTTTTGAAAGATAGTGAAAAAAACGGAACGCGCGTGCCATCTTGAGCCCGCCCTGGTGCGCAGCCCAGGTAAGGTGCCCACCCTGGCAAAGGTGCGCACCCGGGCAATTAACCCTACTTCCGACTTCGTGCGCGCCAGGGTGGCAACCGGGCCTCGGAAGAGCCAATGCGAGAAACCCCACCAAACGCTCCGACAAAAAAAGAGGCGGCGCTCCAATAACCCCGCTTCGGAGCGCAGCCGGGGCAAACCCAGCCAAGGTGCCCACCCCGACGAAGGTGCACGCGAGGTGCGCACCCGGGGCAAACCGGGCTCCGACAACGTGCACGCAGCACCTTGGAGCACACTTCGAAGCACTCCCGGGTGCCCACCGGCGTTGCGCACCGTGGTGGGCAGCGAGGTGCGCACCTTTGATGCGCTGCCTTCACTAATTTCCAGAAAAAGGCAAAAAAAAATGAGATTTTAAAATTTCCGTTTTGAAAGATAGTGAAAAAAAAGGAACGCGGGTGCCATCTTGAGCCCGCCCTGGTGCGCAGCCCAGGCAAGGCATGCGCACCAAGGTGCCCACCCGAGGTGCACACCCGGGGCAAACCGGGCTCCGACTTCGTGCAGGCCGCACCTTGGAGCACACTTCGGAGCGCTCCTTGGTGCGCACCATGGTGCCCACCAGGGCGCGCAACCCAGCCAAGGTCTGCACACCAAGGTGCCCACCCCGGCGAAGGTGCACGCGAGGTGCGCACCCGGGGCAAACCGGGCTCCGACTTCGTGCACGCCATGGTGCCCACCGCGGCGAAGGTGCACGCGAGGTGCGCACCCGGGGCAAACCGGGCTCCGACTTCGTGCACGCCGCACCTTGGAGCACACTTCGGAGCGCTCCTTGGTGCGCACCATGGTGCCCACCAGGGCGCGCAACCCAGCCAAGGTGTGCGCACCAAGGTGCACGCGAGGTGCGCACCCGGGGCAAACCGGGGTCCGACTTCGTGCACGCCGCACCTTGGAGCACACATCGGAGCGCTCCCAGGTTCGCACCAGCGTTGCGCACCTTTGATGCGCTGCCTTCACTAATTTCCAGAAAAGGCAAAAAAAAACGAGATTTTAAAATTTCCGTTCTGAAAGATAGTGAAAAAAACGGAACGCGGGTGCCATCTTGAGCCCTTCCTGGTGCGCAGCCCAGGCAAGTTGTGCGCACCAAGGTGCCCACCCTGGCGGAGGTGCGCGCCCGGGGCAATCCGGGCTCCGACTTCGTGCACTGCATGGTGCCCACCAAGGCGCGCAACCCAGCCAAGGTGCCCACCGCAGCGAAGGTGCACGCGAGGTGCGCACCCGAGGTGCACACCCGGGGCAAACCGGGCTCCGACTTCGTGCACGCCGCACCTTGGAGCACACTTCAGAGCGCTCCTTGGTGCGCACCAGGGCGCGCAACCCAGCCGAGGTGCCCACCCCGGCGAAGGTGCACGCGAGGTGCGCACCCGGGGCAAACCGGGCTCCGACTTCGTGCACGCCATGGTGCCCACCGCGGCGAAGGTGCGCACCCGGGGCAAACCGGGCTCCGACTTCGTGCACGCCGCACCTTGGAGCACACTTCGGAGCGCTCCTTGGTGCGCACCATGGTGCCCACCAGGCCGCGCAACCCAGCCAAGGTGTGCGCACCAAGGTGCACGCGAGGTGCGCACCCGGGGCAAACCGGGGTCCGACTTCGTGCACGCCGCACCTTGGAGCACACATCGGGGCGCTCCCGGGTTCGCACCGGCGTTGCGCACCGTGGTGGGCACCTCGGAGCACACCAAGGTGGGCAGCGAGGTGCGCACCTTTGATGCGATGCCTTCACTAATTTCCATAAAAGGCAAAAAAAAAACGAGATTTTAAAATTTCCGTTTTGAAAGATAGTGAGAAAAAGGGAATGCTGGTGCCATCTTGAGCCCGCCCTGGTGCGCAGCCCAGCCAAGGTTTGCGCACCAAGGTGCCCACCCTGGCGAAGGTGCGCGCCCGGGCAATTAACCCAACTTCCAACTTCGCGCGCGCCAGGGTGGGAGCGCACCCAACAACCGGGCCTGGGAAGAGCCAATGCGAGAAACCCCACCAAACTCTCTGACAAAAAAAGAGGGGGCGCTCCAGTAACCCCGCTTCGGAGCGCACCCTGGGCAAACCCAGCCAAGGTGCCCACCCCGGCCAAGGTGCAGGCGAGGTGCGCACCCGGGGCAAACCGGGCTCCGACAACGTGCACGCCGCACCTTGGAGCACACTTCGTAGCGCTCCCGGGTGCGCACCTCAGAGCACACCAAGGTGGGCAGCGAGGTGCGCACCTTTGATGCGCTGCCTTCACTAATTTCCAGAAAAGGCAAAAAAAAAAGGAGATTTTAAAATTTCCGTTTTGAAAGATAGTGAAAAAAACGGAACGCGCGTGCCATCTTGAGCCCGCCCTGGTGCGCAGCCCAGGTAAGGTGCCACCCTGGCAAAGGTGCGCACCCGGGCAATTAACCCTACTTCCGACTTCGTGCGCGCCAGGGTGGCAACCGGGCCTCGGAAGAGCCAATGCGAGAAACCCCACCAAACGCTCCGACAAAAAAAGAGGCGGCGCTCCAATAACCCCGCTTCGGAGCGCAGCCGGGGCAAACCAAGCCAAGGTGCCCACCCCGACGAAGGTGCACGCGAGGTGCGCACCCGGGGCAAACCGGGCTCCGACAACGTGCACGCAGCACCTTGGAGCACACTTCGAAGCACTCCCGGGTGCCCACCGGCGTTGCGCACCGTGGTGGGCAGCGAGGTGCGCACCTTTGATGCGCTGCCTTCACTAATTTCCAGAAAAAGGCAAAAAAAAATGAGATTTTAAAATTTCCGTTTTGAAAGATAGTGAAAAAAAAGGAACGCGGGTGCCATCTTGAGCCCGCCCTGGTGCGCAGCCCAGGCAAGGCATGCGCACCAAGGTGCCCACCCGAGGTGCACACCCGGGGCAAACCGGGCTCCGACTTCGTGCAGGCCGCACCTTGGAGCACACTTCGGAGCGCTCCTTGGTGCGCACCATGGTGCCCACCAGGGCGCACCCGAGGCAAACCGGGCTCCGACTTCGTGCACGCCGCACCTTGGAGCACACATCGGAGCGCTCCCAGGTTCGCACCAGCGTTGCGCACCTTTGATGCGCTGCCTTCACTAATTTCCAGAAAAGGCAAAAAAAAACGATATTTTAAAATTTCCGTTCTGAAAGATAGTGAAAAAAACGGAACGCGGGTGCCATCTTGAGCCCTTCCTGATGCGCAGCCCAGGCAAGTTGTGCGCACCAAGGTGCCCACCCTGGCGGAGGTGCGCGCCCGGGGCAAACCGGGCTCCGACTTCGTGCACTGCATGGTGCCCACCAAGGCGCGCAACCCAGCCAAGGTGCCCACCGCAGCGAAGGTGCACGCGAGGTGCGCACCCGAGGTGCACACCCGGGGCAAACCGGGCTCCGACTTCGTGCACGCCGCACCTTGGAGCACACTTCAGAGCGCTCCTTGGTACGCACCAGGGCGCGCAACCCAGCCAAGGTGCTCACCCCGGCGAAGGTGCACGCGAGGTGCGCACCCGGGGCAAACCGGGCTCGGACTTCGTGCACGCCGCACCTTGGAGCACACATCGGAGCGCTCCCGGGTTCGCACCAGCATTGCGCACCTTTGATGCGCTGCCTTCACTAATTTCCAGAAAAGGCAAAAAAAAGAAAAAAATGAGATTTTAAAATTTCCGTTTTGAAAGATAGTGAAAAAAACGGAACGCGGGTGCCATCTTGAGCCCGCCCTGGTGTGCAGCCCAGGCAAGTTGTGCGCACCAAGGCACCCACCCTGGCCAAGGTGGGTCACGGGGTGGGTCCTAGGGTGGGTAACGGGGTGGGTACTAAGGTGCGTGCCAAGGTGGGTCATAGGGTGGGTGCCAAGGTGGGCACCAGGGTGGGTGTGCACCAACCCTAGCCAGGGTAGGTCACGGGGTGGTTGTCGGGGTGGGCGTCAAGGAGCCAAGGTGGGTGGCAAGTAGCCAAGTTGCGTGCCAAGGTGGGTGTCGGGGTGGGTGCCAAGGATCCAAGGTGGGTGCCAAGGAACCAAGGTGGGTGTCTGGGTGGGTGCCGAGGTGGGAGCCAGGGTGGGTCCCAAGGTGAGTGCAAAGGTGGGTGCCAGGGTCAAGGTGAGTGCCAATGTGGGTTCCAAGGTGCCAGGGTCAGGGTGAGTGCCAATGTGGGTTCAAAGGTGCTAAGTTGGGTGCGAGGTTGGGTGCGAGGGTGGGTGGGTGCCAAGGTGTGCTAGGTGGAAGCCCGGGTGGGTCGGCATCCCATGGGTGTCGAGTTGGGTGCCTGATGGGTGCTTCTTGTCAAGTTTTAGTCGTCGGGACTCATTTCGAGCCTTAGAGGTCGTTTCTTGTCCGGTTGCCCTGTCTTCGACCTGGGAACCCAATTTTGGTCCTCGGGTCCCATTTTTTTTTGTCTCGCATCCCACTTTTGGCCTGTGGCCTTTTCGGGGTCGATTCTCGTTTTGGGCATCAGAGCATGTTTCTTCTCCTAAAACCCAATATTTGTTTATTAAGTCTCGGAACACATTTTTGTTCTCGTGGACCCATCATGGGTCTTGGAACGCATTTGTGGTCCTTGGGTCCCATTTTGCATCCCGAAACTTGTGTTTTGGTGCTTGATCCCTATTTTGGGTGCCCACCTTGCACCAAGTGCGCACCCGGGGCAAACCGAGCGCCTTGGTGCACCGGGGCAAGATCGAGCGTGCACCCGAGGCGCCCCGAACATGCACCAAGGTGCACTCGGCCCACATGTGAGCGCAGGTCGTTGCGCCCGAGGTGGTGTGTGGGCACCGCGTTGCAGACGGGACACTGCACGCACACGACGCCCCCTACAGGTGCACGCACGTAGGCCGGGCCGGGTGCACACCCGACGCCCTAGCAAGGTGCGCGCACCCGGGCAGGGCTCACACTTGGCGAACGGGGCGCACTTCGCGAGGGAGGGTGTGCACCTCGACGGGGGTGGGTGGCCGGGGTGGATTCGCACGTGGGTCGCGGTTTGCTAAGTACACACTGCGACAAGCTCATAACGGGTGCGATCATACCAGCGTTAGTGCACCGGATCCCATCAGAACTCCGCAGTTAAGCGCGCTTGGGCCGGAGTAGTACTGGGATGGGTGACCTCCCGGGAAGTCCCGGTGTTGCACCCTTTTTTAGTTTTTCGCCGGGCATCGCAATGCTATTTGAATAAACCTTTTGCCCGTTTGCGTTCTCGTCGGGGCCGGGCCGGGCCGGGGTGCGCTGCCCGCACTACCGCTCGCGCGCGGGGGCGACACCGAGCGCGCACCCGAGGCGCCCCGAGCACACAGGCCACGGTGCAACCCGGGCGTTGTGCGCGCACCCCGGTGCGCCCGAGGTGCTGCGCGCGCACCCAGGTGAAATCGGTGTGCACCTCGGCCAGTGCGCGCTCGGTCGAGTCGCGCACGTTGGCCAAGGTGCACGGTGATGTTTCTTACTCTAAGGTTCCGCACCAGACGCCCGGGACAGGTGAGCGAAGCTGGGCGGGGCCGGGTGCGCGGCCGGGGCAGGTGCACGCAGCTGGAGAGAGCTTTGGAGCACACTTCGGAGCGCACCAATGATGCGCTCCATTCAAAAGTTTCCTGAAAAGGCAAAAAAAGTTGAGATTATAGAATTTCCCACTTGAGAGATTGTAAAAAAAAAAAATTTAAAATGAAGGAAACGCGGGTGCCAAGGTGTGCGCAGCCCAGCCAAGGTGTGCGCACCAAGGCGCCCACCCTGGCGAAGGTGCACGCAAGGTGCGCACCCGAGGCAAACCGGACAATTAACCCAACTTTCGACTTCGCGCGCACCTTGGAGCGCACTTCGGAGCGCTCCTTGGTGCGCACCAATCTTGGGCACCTCGGAGTGCACCATGGCGCCCACCAAGGTGCGCACCCGGGGCAAACCGAGCTCCGACTTCGTGCGCACCTTGGAGCGCACGAAAGGTGCGCACCATGGCGCCCACCAAGGTGCGCAGCCCAGCCAAGGCGTGCGCATCAAGGTGCGCACCCTGGCGAAGGTGCGCACCCGGGGCAAACCGAGCTCCGACTTCGTGCGCACCTTGGAGCGCACAAAAGGTGCGCAACCCAGCCAAGGTGTGCGCACCCCGGTCAAACCGAGCTCCGAATCGTGCGCACCAGAGGTGCACGCCATCGTGCGCACCTTGGAGCACACTTCGGAGCCCTCCTTGGTGCGCGCCGATGTTGCGCACCTCGGAGCGCACCCGGGGAAAACAATGCAATTAACCCGACTTTCGACTTCGTGGGCACCTCGGAGCGCTCTCGGGTTCGCACCTCGGAGCACACCGAGGTGCGCACCTTTGATGCGCTGCCTTCACCAATTTCCAGAAAAGGCAAGAAAACATTGAGAAGGTGTGCGCACCGAGGTGCCCACCCTGGCGAAGGTGCACGCGAGGTGCGCACCCGGGGCAAACCGGGCTCCGACTTCGTGCACGCCGCACCTTGGAGCACACTTCGGAGCGCTCCTTGGTGCGCACCAGGGCGCGCAACCCAGCCGAGGTGCCCACCCCGGCGAAGGTGCACGCGAGGTGCGCACCCGGGGCAAACCGGGCTCCGACTTCGTGCACGCCATGGTGCCCACCGCGGCGAAGGTGCACGCGAGGTGCGCACCCGGGGCAAACCGGGCTCCGACTTCGTGCACGCCGCACCTTGGAGCACACTTCGGAGCGCTCCTTGGTGCGCACCATGGTGCCCACCAGGGCGCGCAACCCCGCCGAAGGTGCACGCGAGGTGCGCACCCGGGGCAAACCGGGCTCCGACTTCGTGCACGCCGCACCTTGGAGCACACTTCGGAGCGCTCCTTGGTGCGCACCATGGTGCCCACCAGGGCGCGCAACCCCGCCGAAGGTGCACGCGAGGTGCGCACCCGGGGCAAACCGGGCTCCGACTTCGTGCACGCCGCACCTTGGAGCACACTTCGGAGCGCTCCTTGGTGCGCACCAGGGCGCGCAACCCAGCCGAGGTGCCCACCCCGGCGAAGGTGCACGCGAGGTGCGTACCCGGGGCAAACCGGGCTCCGACTTCGTGCACGCCGCACCTTGGAGCACACTTCGGAGCGCTCCTTGGTGCGCACCATGGTGCCCACCAGGCCGCGCAACCCAGCCAAGGTGTGCGCACCAAGGTGCACGCGAGGTGCGCACCCGGGGCAAACCGGGGTCCGACTTCGTGCACGCCGCACCTTGGAGCACACATCGGGGCGCTCCCGGGTTCGCACCGGCGTTGCGCACCGTGGTGGGCACCTCGGAGCACACCAAGGTGGGCAGCGAGGTGCGCACCTTTGATGCGATGCCTTCACTAATTTCCATAAAAGGCAAAAAAAAAACGAGATTTTAAAATTTCCGTTTTGAAAGATAGTGAGAAAAAGGGAATGCTGGTGCCATCTTGAGCCCGCCCTGGTGCGCAGCCCAGCCAAGGTGTGCGCACCAAGGTGCCCACCCTGGCGAAGGTGCGCGCCCGGGCAATTAACCCAACTTCCAACTTCGCGCGCGCCAGGGTGGGAGCGCACCCAACAACCGGGCCTGGGAAGAGCCAATGCGAGAAACCCCACCAAACGCTCTGACAAAAAAAGAGGGGGCGCTCCAGTAACCCCGCTTCGGAGCGCACCCTGGGCAAACCCAGCCAAGGTGCCCACCCCGGCCAAGGTGCAGGCGAGGTGCGCACCCGGGGCAAACCGGGCTCCGACAACGTGCACGCCGCACCTTGGAGCACACTTCGTAGCGCTCCCGGGTGCGCACCTCAGAGCACACCAAGGTGGGCAGCGAGGTGCGCACCTTTGATGCGCTGCCTTCACTAATTTCCAGAAAAGGCAAAAAAAAAAGGAGATTTTAAAATTTCCGTTTTGAAAGATAGTGAAAAAAACGGAACGCGCGTGCCATCTTGAGCCCGCCCTGGTGCGCAGCCCAGGTAAGGTGCCCACCCTGGCAAAGGTGCGCACCCGGGCAATTAACCCTACTTCCGACTTCGTGCGCGCCAGGGTGGCAACCGGGCCTCGGAAGAGCCAATGCGAGAAACCCCACCAAACGCTCCGACAAAAAAAGAGGCGGCGCTCCAATAACCCCGCTTCGGAGCGCAGCCGGGGCAAACCCAGCCAAGGTGCCCACCCCGACGAAGGTGCACGCGAGGTGCGCACCCGGGGCAAACCGGGCTCCGACAACGTGCACGCAGCACCTTGGAGCACACTTCGAAGCACTCCCGGGTGCCCACCGGCGTTGCGCACCGTGGTGGGCAGCGAGGTGCGCACCTTTGATGCGCTGCCTTCACTAATTTCCAGAAAAAGGCAAAAAAAAATGAGATTTTAAAATTTCCGTTTTGAAAGATAGTGAAAAAAAAGGAACGCGGGTGCCATCTTGAGCCCGCCCTGGTGCGCAGCCCAGGCAAGGCATGCGCACCAAGGTGCCCACCCGAGGTGCACACCCGGGGCAAACCGGGCTCCGACTTCGTGCAGGCCGCACCTTGGAGCACACTTCGGAGCGCTCCTTGGTGCGCACCATGGTGCCCACCAGGGCGCGCAACCCAGCCAAGGTCTGCACACCAAGGTGCCCACCCCGGCGAAGGTGCACGCGAGGTGCGCACCCGGGGCAAACCGGGCTCCGACTTCGTGCACGCCATGGTGCCCACCGCGGCGAAGGTGCACGCGAGGTGCGCACCCGGGGCAAACCGGGCTCCGACTTCGTGCACGCCGCACCTTGGAGCACACTTCGGAGCGCTCCTTGGTGCGCACCATGGTGCCCACCAGGGCGCGCAACCCAGCCAAGGTGTGCGCACCAAGGTGCACGCGAGGTGCGCACCCGGGGCAAACCGGGGTCCGACTTCGTGCACGCCGCACCTTGGAGCACACATCGGAGCGCTCCCAGGTTCGCACCAGCGTTGCGCACCTTTGATGCGCTGCCTTCACTAATTTCCAGAAAAGGCAAAAAAAAACGAGATTTTAAAATTTCCGTTCTGAAAGATAGTGAAAAAAACGGAACGCGGGTGCCATCTTGAGCCCTTCCTGGTGCGCAGCCCAGGCAAGTTGTGCGCACCAAGGTGCCCACCCTGGCGGAGGTGCGCGCCCGGGGCAATCCGGGCTCCGACTTCGTGCACTGCATGGTGCCCACCAAGGCGCGCAACCCAGCCAAGGTGCCCACCGCAGCGAAGGTGCACGCGAGGTGCGCACCCGAGGTGCACACCCGGGGCAAACCGGGCTCCGACTTCGTGCACGCCGCACCTTGGAGCACACTTCAGAGCGCTCCTTGGTGCGCACCAGGGCGCGCAACCCAACCAAGGTCTGCACACCAAGGTGCTCACCCCGGCGAAGGTGCACGCGAGGTGCGCACCCGGGGCAAACCGGGCTCGGACTTCGTGCACGCCGCACCTTGGAGCACACATCGGAGCGCTCCCGGGTTCGCACCAGCATTGCGCACCTTTGATGCGCTCCAATAACCCCACTTCGGAGCGCACCAGAAACCCCACTGGACGCTTGGGCAAAAATGTAATGCGCACCCGAAGCCCCTACCCAGAAATCCCCAGTTCGGACATGGGGAGCTGCAACGGTAAAAAGCCTCACTAAACTCTCGGACGGAAAGGTGGCTCGAGGGTAATGCCCGAAACCCCACTTCCACTTCCGCTCTTCGGAGCCCCGCCTAGCACTTGGACGAAAAAAATGCGGCACATGGGTTGCCGAGCTTGGCACCTGGATGAGAAACCCCTCTTCGGAGCCCCGCCCGGCACTTGGACAAAAAAAGTGCAGCCCCCGGATGAGAAACCCCTCTTCGAAGCCCCGCCCAACACTTGGACGGAAAAAATGCGGCCCAAGGGTTGCCCAGCTTGGCCCCTGGATGAGAAACCCCTCTTCGAAGCCCCGCCCAACACTTGGACAAAAAAAATGCGGCCCAAGGGTTTTGCCCAGCTCGGCCCCCGGATGAGAAACCCCTCTTCGGAGCCCCGCCCAGCACTTGGACGAAAAAAATGCGGCCCAAGGGTTGCCCCATCTTGGCACCCGGATGAGAAACCCCTCTTCAGAGCTTGGAAAACCCCACTCAGCCCTTTGACAGGAAGGCGGACCCAGGGTCGCATCATATTTTCATCCACACTTGGCATCCGGGGAAGAAAAGAGTGCGCCACAAACCGCGCTCAACCCTTGGGCAAAGGAAAGGGTCGCACCGTCGGCAACC